>NC_133369.1:9038937-9135667 GCF_049309525.1 Garra rufa | reverse complement strand
TCACCTGTCTTGCTGTGTGTACTGGTGCATTATCATCCTGATACATGGTACCACCTTCAGAGTACAATGTCTGAACCATTGGGTGCACATAGTCAACGTTCACACCTGTTCTTACTGGTGAAATGTGCAGTCAGTGAAGATTGGCCACCAGGCTGCAAAAATATAGCCATGAAACCTCCAACATTATATTGGCCAGTGTTTCAGTTTCATTGTCCAACCCCACAGAGTGGTCTTATGAACAAGAAAAGTGAAGTTGGACATCTCCCATGGCATGCATAGTCACCAGATCTGAATATTATTGTGCCACTTTGGGGTGTTTTGGAGGAGCGAGTCAGATAACATTTTCCTACACCAGTATCATGTAGTGACCTGACCCCTGATCTGCAAGAGGAGAATGGCTCAAAATGCCTTTGGCAACTGTGCAGGACTTGTATATGACAATTCCAAAGACGAAATGCTCTATTGGCCAAAAAAAGGAGGCCCAACACCATACTAACTGTGGTCTAAAACCAGGTGTTTCAGTTTTTTTGTCCAACCCCTGTATATTCAGACACCATCAACATTTCTCACATTATCAGTTTATTCACTATAGTTTAGAAAATGGTAATAAAATATAACAAGAACTCAAGAGTTAAACTGTCTCAGAACAATTTCATCTTGATAATGTTGGATAACTTTGATAAAAAGGTATGTAACAAAACATGGTCAGGTTAAAGTGTCAAACCCACTAGCAAAAATTATACCAGGTGTCTGAATAAATTTTGGTTTGGCTATAGATATTTAAAAATATTTTAAACATTTTAAATATTTTGTTTTATGTGCTTTTTTCATTTTTATTAGGTTTTTTTTTGATATTGCTATTTAACTTGCTATTTAACTAAACATTTTTATTTATTTCAGTTTCAAAAATTTTAGTACTTGATTATTTGGCTATAGATAGTAGATAGTGTTGTTTTAGTATTATTTATATGCTTTTATATTACTTAAGAATTTGCATAACATTTTTAATTTTTAGTTTTATGTGCTTTTTCATTTTTATTAGTTAGGTTTTTTTAAATTACTATTTAACTTTTCATTTTTATATATTTCGGTTTCAACCATTTTAGTACATTTTCAGATTTTTAAGTGTTTCACCTAATATTTTATATTTTATTTCAGCTTTATTTCAATGAATGAAAACTGTTTTAATTGCTTTAGATAACTCTCTTTCTATCTCTTTGTTTATACATAAATATAAATGTGTGTGTATATATATATATATATATATATATAAGTTAAAAGGCTCTATTGTTATTGATATTATTTTTATTTATTTTATTTTTTTATTTTGTATGTTGACTTTTCAAGACAAAATTGTTAAATTATAAATATGCTATGCTATGAAAACCCTGGAATTATCAGGGTATTTTACAATTGATTTTTCATTCTGGGAAAAGTCTGGATATTTAAAAAAAAATCTATTAAAAATATATATCAAAAATTATTTTGTGCTTTATATAAAAATCTTTTAAGTATAAAACACATTTTAATAGAATGTTAAATTTTAAATGATGTTAGATAAAGTTTTTATTCAAAAAATATATATTTATGGAAATGTTTTTAAAAGGTTTATCCTGAAATTATTTTAGATTTTTTTGTGGAAAGACTCTTTTGCCTTTTTGTTATTGATATTGTTATTATAGTTTAGTTTTTTTATTATTATTTTGTACGTTGACTTTTTAAGACAAAATTGATAAATTATTATAAATATGCTATGCTATGCAAAACCTGAAAATATCAGGGTATTTTAAAATTGATTTACCCTCTGGGAAAAGTCAGGATATTTAAAAGATCTATCAAATATAGATGGGTCACCATACTTGGCCACACGTCACATCCTCCTTTTTTAAATATCTGTTGATTTAATAGCTGTTTAGGGAACAATGAAAGCATTCAAACCACACTTCTTGTTTTAATTTCCTCACAAATGAAGTACTAACTCATCTGTGCAACTGTAATTCAATTCTAGCTTCAAAGCAATACAGTGCCTCCATCGCTTTCACGTTGGCTCTGTTCTCCCATTTGGTCAATCATGTCAACATCCGACTGCAAGCAGAATTGGAGGAGGGAGAGAGTGACGTCCCACCCCTGCGCACTGATAACGCTGGTATGGGCACTTTTGTTTTGCTTCTACATCATTTTGTCCAAAACTGTGACTCTCCACTTGAAACTAACTTTCCCAATGTGATGCATTCATTCATAGACGAAGCTGATGCCAGAGATCACGGTAGTGCTGCTCTCTCAGATGATAGAACCTTGCAGAACGGCTCCCTAGAGGAGGATGATGAAGAGGAGGACGAGGAGAAGGAGAATGTGGTAGACAAGCCTAAGGGAAACGGAAGGACAGCGGGCACAAAGAAAAGCCTGGAGAAGAAAAGATCAGCTGAGGAGAAGCAAAAACAGAAGCGGAAGTTTTCACGGCTCTCCATGCTTCGCCGCAGACGCTGCGCTCACAAGGAGGACGAAAGCGACCTGAGCGAGGGATTCGAGAGTGACGAAGAAGAGGATGAGGAAGGCGTCGTTCCAGTCGACGTTCTGGGAGCCGCCAGAGTCCAGATTAACACTTTAGGAAGGGAAGGCCGGAGAGGACCGCTGGCAGAGGATGGCAGCTGGGAAAGTGGTTCGGAGGAGGACGAGGGCGGCACGGCTTTTGACGTCGAGACAGACTCCGACATGAACAGTCAGGAATCACGTTCGGATCTCGAAGACATTGAGGATGCTGAGAATGCACCACAGCAACAGCAACAACAACAACAAGAGGAAGATGAGCAGCCACAACCATCTAGAGAAGAAAACTCTACACCTCCAGTAACCAACGGCCCCTTAGTGTCTAATGATGCCAGCATCAGCAGTAACCTGCAGGCCATGTCCTCTCAGCTCTTTCAAGCCAAACGCTGCTTTCGACTTGCTCCCACCTTTAGCAATGTACTGCTCCGCCCTGCAGCTGCCACTAACCCCACCCCAGACTCAAACCCCGCCCCAGTCCAAGAAGCCACACCTCCTTCTGGAGAAGTACCTAAAAACATGAATCCAGAGATTGCTAATGGAACCAATGACAATGGTACATTGCTTACAAATAAGTGATTATGAGTTTTATGCTAATAATTTAGATTTTATTTGTACATGCTTTTTATTTAAAAGTTTATTTGGTTAAAAATACAGTTAAAACAGTACAATTGTGAAATAATATTACAATTTAAAATAACTGTTTTCTTTTTAAAATATAATTTATTTCTGTGATGCAAAGCTGATTTTTCAGCATCATTGCTCCTGTCTTCAGTGTCACACGATCCTTCTGAAATCATACTAATATGCTGATTTTGTGCATAAGAAATTTCATATTATTAGGATTAATTTTATATACTTTGATTGATAGAATGTTTATAAGAACATTTATTTCTTTGAAGTAGAAGTCAATTGTAACTTTATAAGTGTATTTACTGCCACTTTTGTTTCATTTAATGCATCCTTGCTTAATTATGCACTACCAGTCAAAAGTCTTTGAACAGCAAGATTTTTAATGTTTTTTAAAGTAGCCTCTTCTGCTCACCAAGCCTGCATTTATTTGGCCTGAAGTACAGCAAAAACAGTAAATTTACAAATATTTTTACGATTTAAAAGAACTGTTTTCTATTTTAATATATTTTAAAATGTAATAATTTATTCCTGTGATCAAAGCTGAATTTTTTGCACCATTACTCCAGCCTTCAGTGTTACATGATCCTTCAGAAATTATTCTAATATATGAATTTAATGTTCAAGAAACATTTTTATTAGTATTATTATCAGTATTTAAAACCATTGAGTACATTTTTTTTCAGGACTCTTTGTTGAATAGAAAGATCCAAAGATCAGCATTTATCTAAAGGGGGTATAGAAATTAATACTTTTATTTACCAAGGATGCTTTAAATTGATCAAAAGTGATTATAAAGACATTTACGATGTTACAAAAGATTTCTATTTCAAATAAATCCTGTTCTTCTTAACTTTCTATTCATCAAAGTAACCTGAAAACTATTTCTCAGATGTTTTCAACATCATAATAATAATAAATGTTTTTTGAGCAGCAAATCAAAATATTAGAAAAAATTCTGATGGATCATGAGCATGGAGTAATGATGCTAAAAATTCAGGTTTAAAATTACAGGAATAATTTTTTTTATATATATATTAAATAGAAAAAAAATAGTAAATTGTTTTAAATAGTAAAATTATTTAAAAATTGTACTGTTTTTACTGTACTTTGGATGAAATAAATGCAAGGCTTGGTGAGCAGAAGAGACTTAAAAAGCATTGCAAATATTACTCTTCAAAAAATTTGACTGGTAGTGTAAATTAAACAAAAAAAACAAACTTTGATGTTACCACAAAGTTTAAAACTCTGATGTAACATTTCCTAGCCTGATTAACCTAAAACCTTAACAGTATGCTGTTACATTTGTCTTTAAGCACTATTAATTCTTCAGAAAGTGTATATTTAGTCCATTCTTAAAGCTGAGAATATTTGATTTGTCATACGCAGATCCTGACTCTGATTCTGAGGGCAGTGAACACAGCGACCATTCGTTTCACAGTGAGAAAACTCTTTCTGAGCGGCTGGAGATTCTGACCAATCAGGGTCTCATCCAGGTGGTGAAGGTCTTCTTGGATTGGCTGAGGACGAACACTGATATCATCCTCATGTGTGCTCAGGTACATGTGAATAATGTGCATTTAAGTAAACATCATAATCAGTTATTTGCTCTGGTACTGTTCTGTATACATCTTGGTCTTTGCTATCTACCCATAACAGAGTTCTCAGAGCTTGTGGAACAGACTCTCAGTGCTGCTTAATTTGCTTCCTGAGGGCAGCAAGATGTTAGAAACAGGTGAGAGAATTGGTTTATAAAAACTGGTTTACTAATGGATTAAAATAGCTTTTTTAAATAATACCTTGTTCTCTGTTTCCGTTGCAGATTTAGGTCTGAATAAGGATGTCACAGAACTGCTGAATGAGTGTGAGCAGCCTGCTTTGGTCCAGACGCTGCTCTTGCCAGAGGATCTGGCCCTCCGCCACCTTCCTGCCCTCAGCGTAGCCCATCGACGCCTAGACTTCACTAGCTGGAGACCCCCTCTTACCCCTCTGGATGAGGTAACTGGAATATCACTATTTGTCTTTAAAGACAACTTAACAATTCAACAATTGATTTAAACAACTGATTTATGTATTTTAAAGAGCAGGTCATATGTTTATTTTAAATGTCCTAAGAGTCCTCAGAATATGTATTTAATATTAGAGTAATTTGTCAATGATTTAGGAACGATACGTTCGAAGCAGTTCTGAGCTTAAGGTCTGTAAACCACTCTCTTCCATAAGCCCACTCTGCTCTGATTGGTCAGCTGGCTAAGTCTGTTATGATTTGGTACAGAGAGGAGTACTTTAGTTAGCGAGAACTACCATTGACAAAGCGTACACCTTTACATAAAACAATAATATAATGCTCCAATCCGTTCGAGTGCAGCTCTGGATTTTCAGGTAAACCACAATATTACTGAAATAGATCTGATAATTCTCTGTAAACTCACTGTTTCCTAAGATTGTGTCAATTAAAGTAGACTGACATTTTTCTAATTATTTAGTTTAATAATAAAGAATGTAGACATATTTTGGTTTACAAACTGTATTGTTTCATCAGCTGAGTGCTAACGTATGCACCATTATTGTTTTAAGTGTTTACAGTTAACTTCATGATTCGCTTGCATTGTATATGGAAAGACCAATCACAACAGGCTTGGATAGCTGACCAATCAGAGCAGAGTAGGCTTATTGAAAGGAAGGAGTTAACAGACCTTGAGCTCAGAATTGCTTTGAACGGATCGTTTTGAAATCATTGCAAAATGATTCTAATAATAAATGTATATTCTGAGAAAATTAAAATGTTTTCTAATCTTAGATGCATTTAAACCTCTTGTAGGGGACTTCAACACAATATTAGGGCACTTTGAAATACCATATGACCTACTCTTTAAGGTCTTCACAGCAACTAATCAAAATAAAAGTTTAGTTTAACTTGAAGCTGACAGAAATATATTACTTAATGTAAAGATAGTAGTATTACTACTGCTGCTAATACAATTGTTATTAAAACATTATTGTTTAAGGTATATTTACCAGAAATAATTGTTTATTTATAGATGTCATTTATATTTTACATTTATTTAAAATATTTATTTACCAGCAGAATGTAAATACACAACACAGGATTTCTGAAAAGTAAATGAAATATATGAAAAAAAATCAATAAAATCAATTCATTAAAAATTTAATAACCATTAAATGGAATCCAGAAAAGTCTTGGGAAAAAAAAAATGAATTTTTTACTTATTTCATCAGCCCTTAAAAATTACATTTTTGTTAATTTATTTATAAATTGCTGTTAAATTGTGCTTTTTTAAAATGATTTCATGCTTTTTAATTAATATTGTTTTAATTGAACCATTAAAACTGAATTTTAGAAAAATGAAAACAAAATTTGGGAAAAATAATATTAATTTCATAGGGCCCTATGAGTGGTACTTAAAAATAGTTTTAATATACTCAACCCTTCAAAAGTTTAAGGTTGGTAAGATTTTTTTTTTAACCTTTTTTAACCATTTTCAACATTGATAATAATAATAATAATAATAAACGTTTCTTAAGCATCAAATCAGCAAATTAGAATGATTTCTGAGGGATCATGTGACACTGAAGACTGAAATGATGCTAAAAATTCAGCTTTGCATCACAGAAATAAATTACATTATTAAATATATGAAAGCAGAAAACACTTCTTTTAAATCTTAATATGATTTGCAGTCTCAGTGTGCATAAGTCTAACAGACTCCAACATTTTCAGCGGTAGTGTACATGTAAAAAAATCACAATAATGTTTGTTTAATGAAAATCAAGTACTTGGTTCCTAATTGCAATGCAGAGGATGTCGTTACATTACATAAGTATGATTGACATTCAGTGCGTTTTGCATTCTCTCATGTTCCTCCTTTATGTCTCTCTTTCTCCATTCTGTCCAGTGTGTGGTGCGCGTGTGCTGCATTCGCAGCTTTGGTCACTTCCTCACAAATCTCCAAGGCAACGTGTTGCACTTCAACCCGGAGGCGGGCATCTTCACCAGCATCAGCCAATCAGAGCAGGACAACCTGGTTCAGCAGGCCAAGGCCCAGTTCCGCATGGTAAAAGACATGAGATTGAATAGTAATGAAAGACATGTATAAAACTAAACTATTAGTAGAACAATGACAGCTTTGTATTGAAACTTTTTTTTCCTCTTGAAACAGTAACTCATCTGATCTCTTTTGTGTGTTCAGATGCATTGGTTTGATTTGTGATTTCAGTAGCTGTGGCACTTCAATACTTGCAGAAATAGTCACGGAAAGTGCATCTAAATGATAGGGTCCACACAGACGTGTCTGCGATTAAGAAAACGAGGCTTTTTCATAAAACCTCAGCACATTTTGAGCTTTTGCTTGAGAGCCGTATGTTGCCAAGCAACCATGCAGCCCTTACGGCGTAGAACAAATGATGGTTGAAGTGCCACCTTGCTGTGCCGGTGAAGAGGCGGCTCTTTCTGGTACAATTTCATTAAAACCTTCAGGGTCTGCGAATGAAAAGAATGTCTGGCAGTCCATGACAAGCTCATGCAATAAGGCTGCAGTGAAAGGCGCAGGTCTCTCACAAGATGCCACTACAGCACGACCACTGCAATCAGCATGAACTTTGTGTCCCTGCTGTTAAATAAGCTCCGAGTTTGAGAGTCCTGCATGAATTTTCCATTGGTTTTTGTCTGTCTAAAAGATAGATTAGATCTTGGTGCTTGTGTGTAAACAGCAAAACAAGAAAATTAACTACTTTATTAACTCAACAAAGGCTGCCCTAGACTAAAGATTTTTCTGGTCGACTAGTAGTCATTCATTTTAAGCATTAATTGACTATTAGTCGCACATTTATTAATAAACCATATGAATCATAATAACGAATCTTTATAGCCCGATAACCGCTCAAGTGCATGCAAAAAAAAAGTTTGCCACAGTGCACCGGCAGGTTTAATAATTATGAATGTTTCAGGGAAAAACAGCAAGGAGATTGCATTAACGTTTTTATAATTTATTGATAAACTAGCACTTACTTTGTTTTCTGCTTAAGAGATGAAGTCGGCAACACTGACTCGCGTCATCTCCACAGTAGGCTAGTGGATGTGCCTGTATGCTTGTTTCATACGGATTATATAATCTTAGAATATTTGTTTTCTATTTAAGTTGGTATACTTAAAAGTAGACATTTCACTCTATAAATAGATTTTTTTTTTTCATGTCTGTAAGGCAAGTACACAGAGTTTCATAGTTTCGCGCTGAAGTTCACAGAGAGTGAGACGGCAGAATGCGTATCCTGTTTGTTTTCATTATTTGACAAATGCGTAACGTTTCGTTGTTATTGTGAGTGCACACAAATAGAGACTTGTGTGAAACGAAAGATGTATTACTTTTATCTGTATGACCAAAATGACAGTATTTTAAAGGGATAGTTCACCTAAAAATGAAAATTTGATGTTTATCTGCTTACCCCCAGGGCATTCAAGATGTAGGTGACTTTCTTCAGTAGAACACAAATGAAGATTTTTTTAACTCAAACTGTTGCAGTTTTGTCAGTCATATAATGACAGTCAATGGGACCCACGGCTTTGAGAGTCACAAAAACATACACAGACAAAACCAAATTAAACCCTGCGGCTTGTGACTAAACATTGAAGTCTAAATACATTATATGACAGACAAACTGCAACGGTTTGAGTTAAAAATCAATGTCACCTACATCTTGGATGCCCTGGGGGTAAGCAGATAAATTTCAAATTTGCATTTTTGCTGTAACGTTTGCTTTAAGAGCATGTGACCGCAGGGGTGTCTCCATCTGTCGTACAGTAAGCACGTTATTATTTATCTTCCACACTCGCACAGATACTTGAATAGCGCACATTTCTCAAGGTTAACATTAGACTGAGCAGCCATGTAAAGTTGCTACTACATTTATCTTTCAGATGAAATCCCATATTTGAGGTTGATGAATGATAGGTGAGCGTTTGGATGTCCTGTGTGACTTCGCCACTTCCTGTGGATTTTTTTTCTGCGGCTAATAAAATTTTTCTCGACCAAGCCTCTTCTTGTTGATGGTTAGTCGACTATTGGGGGCAGCCCTACATTTAACCAACATCTTAAAGGGATAGTTCACCCAAAAATAAAACTTCTGTCATTAGTTACTCACCCTCATGTTGTTCCAAACCTGTAAGACCTTCATTCATCTTCAGAACACAAATTAAAATATTTTTGATGAAATCCTTTCTGACCCTGCATAGACAGCAACGCAACTACCATATTCAAGGCCCTAAAAGGTAGTAAGGACATCATTGAAATAGTCACACATATGCAGCGTGGTACTCTCGTGAGCATGAAGAAAAGATGAAATTGTTGAATAAAGTCTTTTTTTTTTACTTTGGGTGGAAAAAGTATTCTCATAGCTTCATAACATTACAATTGAACCACTGATGTCCTTGTTACCTTTCTGGGTCTTGAACCTGTTTGTTGCATTGCTGTCTATGCACAGTCAGAAAGCTCTCAGATTTCATCAAAAATATTTTAACTTGTGTTTTGAAGATGAATGAAGATTTTACGGGTTTGGAACGACATGATCTGGTGTGAAACCATCTGTTGGCATATAGGTGAGGTCAGTGGAAGTATGGGAGTTCATACACATGAATCATGCAGCCCAAAAATCAGTGTTTTGAATGCAAAAAAAGGCAAATTCAAAAATGAATTCAGAACACGTAGAGGGACTATAAAATGTTTGATAGCAGCAGTAGTTATGAGTCCATCGTGAGACACATTCTTGATCCTGCTTTAGTCATAACAGACATAATGGTCTATAAAACATAATGACTAAAAAGTTTTCCAAACATTTCTGTTTGACAGTGTCCGCCTCTGTTGTCGAGTGTCTTGTATGTGTATAACAATATATAATGTCTTTTATATACACTATCATTTAAAGGTCTGGGGTTATGTTTTTTTTTTTATTGATTATAGTATCTGATGTTTACCAACCGTATATTAAAACAGTAATATTTTGAAATGGTATTATGATTTAAAATAACTTTTTTATATATAATATATATTTTAAAATGTAATTTATTTTTGTGGTTTTAAAGGATTAGTTCACTTCCAAAATGAAAATTTCCTGATAATTTACTCCTGAAAATGTAAGAATTTTCCAGGATTTTTCTACATATAGTAAACATCTGTGGCTCCCAACGAGTTGAAGGTCCAAGTTGCAGGTTCAATGCAGCTTCAAAGGGCTCCACTCGATCACAGCCAAGGTAAAAGGGTCTCATCTAGCGAAACGATCAGTCATTTTCTAAGAAAATTAAAAAAATCAGATTCTTTCTAACCTCAAATGCTTATTTTGCTGTAACTCGACTTCACGTATTACGTAGTCACGTCAAAATGGTTGCATGTGACGTAGACAGAAGTACCGTGTTTACAAAGCTAACGTGCAAAGAAAGTCAAACGCCCTTTCCAAAAAAAAGGTAAAACAACGATGTCGGATCATTTTGAAGTTGGAGGAGAAAATTAGATACCCTACCTTTTTAAAGTGAACTAACCAAGTGTGAACTTTCCAACATGATTACCTAATGCATGAAGTTGAGCTAGTGCAAAACGAGCATTTGTGGTTAAAAAGTTTATCATTTTGCATTTTTTTTTAAGAAAATGACCGATTGTTTCATTAGATAAGACTCTTATTCCTCGAGCCCTTTGAAGCTGCATTGAAACTGCAATTTGGACCTTCAACTATTGACCCCCATTGAAGTCCACTATATAGAGAAAAATCCTTGAATATTTTCCTCAAAAACTTCATTTCTTTTTGACTTAAGAAACAAAGACATAAACATTTTGGATGACATGAGGGTAAGTAAATTATCAGGACGTTTTTATTCTGGACGTGAACTATTCATAGTACTACAGTTGTACTGCTTAATATTTTTGTGAAAACGATGCATTTTTTGAATATAAATTTTAACATAACAGCAATAATTTGAAATAGGTTCTTTGTGTAACTATGTGAGTGAAAGTCTTTACTGTCACTTTTGATGAATTCATTCCATCTTCGATGAATAAAAGTAATCTATTTATTAAAAAAATCTTACTGACCCCAGACTTTTAACGATAATGTATAAAAGAAACATAAAACATGGAGCTTGGTTAATGTTCATACAGTTAGGGCACAGTATGCAAATAAAAGTAATCTTCAAAGCCATCTTAAAAGTTTACAGGAGAACAAACACTTGTGTTTTATATTTAATATTGGTCTCTCAGCCTGGTCTCTTTATTTTCTCTCTTCTATTATTCCCTTTGGAGTGAAATAAAAGTGTGAAAAAACTGCAAGGTGCTCTTTTTGTAGTTCGCTTCCCAGAATTGAAAAATGACAGATATGGTGGTTTAATCATTAATCTCTTTAAAGGCGCTTTAAGGTATTCTTAAAAAAAATTAAAATGCAAAAAATGTATGCACAGACCACCTGTGACCTTTTTATGTTTGTCTCTGTTTACAGTATACTACTCTTGTGTTTTTCACTTCCTTATTAAGGGCACAAATATTTTTTGCTGCGTATTTACACCTTGTGTTTACTGAGGGTAAAATCTGAGTCATGTTTTGAGGTTACACAGAGGTTATATTGTCCTTGCCTCGACTCGTCCACAGGCGGAGGAGGAGGCGCGCAGAAACCGGCTCATGAGAGACATGGCCCAGCTGCGCCTACAGGTCAGACCAGCTGTTTGGTTTATTTTTAGCTTTTATTAATGCACATCTTGCTCACAACATTTATCCAAATGAGCTTAATCAATGGCAATAATGAAGCATTTCCTCTGTCTGCAGTTGGAGGTCTCTCAGCTGGAGGGCAGTCTGCAGCAGCCCAAAGCGCAGTCCTCCATGTCTCCTTATCTGGTGCCAGATACTGCAGTTCTCTGCCAGCACCTGGGGCTGCTCAGACAGCTGGCTGCCAGTGGCTGCTTCATCATCATCATCCCTCGCACAGGTCAGCCCGCGTGACTCCTCTCGTCTCATAATGAGAGTTTCCACAGTTGTGGGAAATCTGGAAATGGCAGGGGATTCAAAATGGTGTTTTTCAAGCCGAAAAAAGTGTGGAAATGAATTAAATCTCATTTCTAATTTCTAGTGAAAATTGTAATACTTTACAATAAGGTTGCATTAGTTAATATTAGTTAATGTATTAACTAACATGACCGAGCATGAAATTAACTAAGATTGATAAATGCTTTAGAAGTATTGTTCATTCTTATTAAATAATGTAAAGTATTGAAAAACTTCTGATCACCTAATTATCAGTTGTTATTACCTAAAATTGTTAAAATGATTTTACATTATTAAAGCTGATATAACAGTTTAAAGTATTAAAATTGCTATAAAATGGAAATATAAATAAACCTATGGAATATAAAAAACTAATAAAAATTACAAAAGCACATAATAAAATTACTCAAATTAAAATACTAACTAAATATATAAATATAAACAAATCCAAAATATTAATAAATTGTATATTAGTATATACATACAAAAATATCTTTGCTAGTTATTGTTTAGGCTGACATGCTGATGAAAAAAAAATAGCTAATTTAAAATCTTAATGAATACTTTAATATATAGCTATATGTAATACTATTTTATATAAATAGTAGAGATGCACCGATTGATCGGCTAGTGATCGGAATCGGCCGATTTTTCGCATGATCGGCCTGGATCGGTGACCGGCCGGTCAATTTTTCCTCTTGCCGATTCCTTTATTGCGCATGCGCATGCAATTACGTCACAGCCACGCGCATGCAATCACAGTCGCGTGTAAACATGTCTTTGGTGTGAGTGAAGATGATACAAAGATCGCAGTTTGTAACATTTATAAGGCCAAAATACAACGTGAGGGAACAACCACGAACCACACGCTTGTTTAGCTTGGCTGGACATGTGGTAGATCACGCCCCCGCTCTGCATATTTTGCATGTCTCTGTTAGTTAACACACGTGATTCAGATAACCCGCTTGTTAGAAGTAAGCTCCGTGAATGAACTGTGTTCCGATTGACATGATCCCTGCCCAGTGCCCTGAGCAGGGGAAATCAGTTGACATTTACTACACTTTCATTCATTCACATATTTGCGCTGCGCCACCGCATACAGCGTCTTCACACACTAATAGTTCGAAGCAAGCGTATATGTTCCGTTTGAAGGTAATTAAAGCGTGCGCAACGTGAATTTAAATTGTATTTATTTGCAGATGCATTTGTTACACTTCTCTAGTAAGTTTCATCTGTGTGTGAAGACGCTGTATGCGGTGGCGTAGCGCAAATATGTGAATGAATGTTACGAAGCGTAGTACCGCTGGTTTAACTGGTGACAAGGCAGAAATGCTTCTCTTTATCAAGAAACATTTGCCATTAATACTCAAGTAATAGCATTTAGTACTAGCATTGTTTGTTCTACCTGTTTGAAGACACACTGCACTTTTTGTTATTAAAGTTATTGTTGTGAGATGATCCTGTAATTAATGTTTAAAAAAAAATCCATATAAAATTCATTGAAGAAAAGTAGATTTTTGTATGCCTGCTTTGTTACTTATATTTTATTTCTAATGTTTTCAAGGCTCAGAGCACTTTATTTTGTTAAAGTTATTTTAATATGAGAAGATGCTGTAATTTTATACCTTTTTCGAAGGCACAAAGCACTTTATTTTGTTGTTAAAGTTATTTTGTTGTAAGAAGATCCTGTAATGTTTAAAAATGTATTTTATAAATTTAATTATTTATTATATTCTGTATAGGCCTATGCTTTCATTACAGTTCTTAAAAAAAAAAAAATCGGAATCGGCAGGTCACACTTACTGAAAAATCGGAATCGGCCAAGAAAATTGCAAACGGTGCATCTCTAATAAATATCTCTATGAAAACAGTATTTTTTTTTCAGTGTAAATTTTTCTAGATTCTTTTTTTTTTTTTTTTTTTTCAATTTAAATTTTTCTAGATTCTGTTTTAATGGTTAAATAAAAATTTAATAATCAGAATGCATGTCTAATTAATTTAAATCAAGAAACTTACAAGCAATTTATTGAAAGTATTACAAAAATGAACATTTTTAAGGTCCTATGAAATGTTTTATTTTTTTTCTTAAATTCATGTTTATTTTTTACCAAATTCCATTCAAATTTCCATTCATTTTTTGGATTCCATTTTAATTATTTTATTAAATCATAATAATCAAAAGCATCTTTAATCATAATTGCTTTTATTAAAAATAAATAAATAAAATTATATTATAATATGAATTTTATTTATTTATTTCTAGAAATACTGTGTTGTGTAGTTACATTTTCTGATAAATAAATTCTGGTGAATAATTTTTGCTGAATATTCCTTTATAAATAATGTACTAACTAACACAAACAAACATGAAGCTTACAATATTTAACAGCAATTTATTGAAAGTTTAACAAAAATTTACATTTTAAAGCCCTATGAAATATTTAATTTTTTTTTTTTTTTTCAAATTCAGGTTTATTTTTACCAAATTCTGTTTTCCATTAATTTTCTGGATTCCATTTTAATGGTTTCATTAAATCCTAATAATCAAAAGCATTTGTAATTATAATTGATTTTATAAGAATAAAAATAATAATAATTCATTAATTAATAAAATAAATAAATGATATAATATTATTATTATATTATATATATGATTTATATTTATTTATTATTTCCAGAAAAAATGTGTTGTGTATTTACATTTTCTGCTAAATAAATTATGGTGAATAATTTGGGTGAATATTCAGTTTCAATAAGGTTATTGGTATAAATAGTACTAGGAGCTATAAGGTCATATATATATACTGCAGAAATTCAACAAACGCAATAATAATAAGTAAAAAAAATGCTTGTAAACCATAGTGCTGCCTGATATAAGGGCAAATCGTTATTTTGAGTCAGTCAAAGTCAGTTTGACTAAAAAAGGTTTTAATAAACCTTATTCAGTCTAGAAACTGGGAAGGTCATGGAAATGAAAATTTGTCAGTCAAAAGGAGTAGGAGCGCTTTGAATTTTTGACATCTGAATGACAGCCTTCTGATTTAATTAGCCAATATTTTTGATTGGCTAACAGAATGTTTACACTAGTTCTTTTTAATTGCTACACTTTGAATTATTTAGGATTCTAGACTCCTGCAGTCTGGCACCTCAGATGTAATGAAAAGTAATCTCAAATGGGCTTTTTGTACAGAACTCACGCCAGGAATGGTCAATCAATATGTGTTTGTACAAATTGCTTGAGATGAATTTCTGCTCTCTTGCAGTGATTGATGGTCTGGATTTGCTGAAGAAAGAGAACTCTGGAGCGAGGGATGGAATCAGATTCCTTGAGACGGAGTTCCGGAAGGGGAACAGGTACGTCTTGTGCTCGGCAATGTGTTTTAAGTTAAAAGACTGAGACGGCACTATTAAGAAAGTCAACGCTTTAATGTCTCACTTATTGTGCAACAGGTACATCCGCTGCCAGAAAGAGTCGGGAAGAAGCTTTGAGAGGGACAAATTAAAGCGACAGGACATTGAAGCCTGGTAAGCCACATCCAAGCAGAGTGATTTTGACTTGAGTTGTGAATCCTGTAGGGTTTTCTGCAGACACTGTCTCAACACTGATTGTTGCTGTTGGCAGGCACCTGTATAAGATGGTGGACAGCTGTCGCCAGCTGACGGGATCTCAGAGCAGTGGAGATGAAGACACCGCTGGCATGGTGACCATTCTTACAGGACACTCATTGGAGGAGCTAAGTGAAAGATCAGCTTCCATGAAGGTCAGTAAATAAGCTTTTCAGAGTCATAATAGTGTGTGGTTTTGTGAAAGCTTAATCACATAGTATAGGGTATGTTATTTTTTTTTTGGAAATTCACTTTAAATTGATCAAAAGTGACAGCAAAGATATTTGTTACAAAAGATCTCTATTTCAAATAAATGCTCTTTTGAAGTTTGTATTCATGATTTCATTTTTGATCAAATAAATGCAGTCTTAATTGTGTATCATGCGATTTTTTTTATGTATATATTTAATGCATATATGTATGAAGCACCAAACAGGAAATAATTATATAAAATCTGAATATATAAATGTAAACTGTGAATATATATAGAAATAAATCTGAATATAAATATATTCATGATTTGCATTTATATGTTTGGCTTTTATCTGTACTTTTATTATTATTATTATTATTATTATTTTTTTTTTACTTCTATATATTCGTGATTTACATTTTTAAATTACAATTTGTGTCTATATATTCAGACTTATACCTATTTGGATTTATATTCATATAGTCAGATATCTCTGATAACTATGCCGATTTGTATTTATATGTATTTATATATATATATATATATATATATATATATATATATATATATATATATATATATTCAGAATTGATGTATTTATATATTCCAAATTATCATTATATATTCTGATTTGTTTATATACATTCAGATTTACATTTATATATTCAGAATTATAATTATATTCTCATTTATATATTCTGATTTATAACTATATATTCTGATTTACTTTTATATGTTCAGAATTATAAGCAAATATTCTGATTTACTTGTATATATTTATAATTATAACTATAGATATTCTGATTAACAATTATATATTCAAAATCAGAATTATATCTATATTCTGATTTACTTCTATGTATTCAGAATTATAACTATATTCTGATTTACCTCTATATATTCAGAATTATAACAGTATATTCTGATTTACATTTCTTTATTCAGATTTACATTTCTATATTCAGATTTGTAACTTTACATTCTGGTTTACTTCTATATATTCAGAATTATAACAGTATATTCTGATTTACATTTCTGTATTCAGATTTACATTTCTATATTCAGATTTGTAACTTTACATTCTGGTTTACTTCTATATATTCAGAATTATAACTATATATTCTGATTTACATTTATATATATTCAGAACTATAACGATATATTCTGATTTCCATTTCTATATTCAGATTTGTAACTTTACATTCTGATTTACTTATATATTCAGAATTATAACTATATTCTGATTTACCTCTATATATTCAGAATTATATCAGTATATTCTGATTCACATTTCTTTATTCCGATTTACATTTCTATATTCACATTTGTAACTTTTACATTCTGATTTACTTCTATATATTCAGAATTATAACTATATTCTGATTTACCTCTATATATTCAGAATTATAACAGTATATTCTGATTTACATTTCTTTATTCAGATTTCCATTTCTATATTCAGATTTGTAACTTTACATTCTGATTTACTTCTATATATTCAGAATTATAACTATATTCTGATTTACCTCTATATATTCAGAATTATATCAGTATATTCTAATTTACATTTCTTTATTTAGATTTACATTTCTATATTCAGATTTGTAACTTTACATTCTGATTTACTTCTATATATTCAGAATTATAACTATATTCTCATTTACCTCTATATATTCAGAATTATAACAGTATATTCTGATTTACATTTGTTTATTCAGATTTACATTTCTATATTCAGATTTGTAACTTTACATTCTGATTTACTTCTATATATTCAGAATTATAACTATATTCTGATTTACATTTATATATTCAGAACTATAACTATATATTCTGATTTCCATTTCTATATTCAGATTTGTAACTTTACATTTTGATTTACTTCTATATGTTCAGAATTATAACTGTATTCTGATTTACTTCTATATATTCAGTATTATAACTGTTTTAGTTTACATTTATATATTCAGAATTATAACTATATATTCTGATTTACTTCTATATGTTCAGAATTATAACTATTTTGATTTTCTTCTATTCAGAATTATAACTATATTTATATATTCAGAATTATAACTAAACAATCTGAATAACATTTATATATTCAGAATTATAACGATATATTCTGATTTCCATTTCTATATTCAGATTTGTAACTTTACATTTTGATTTACTTTTATATATTAAGAATTATAACTGTATTCTGATTTACTTCTATATATTCAGTATTATAACTGTTTTAGTTTACATTTATATATTCAGAATTATAACTATATTCTGATTTACCTCTATATATTCAGAATTATAACAGTAAATTCTGATTTACATTTCTATATTCAGATTTGTAGCTTTACATTCTGATTTACTTCTATATATTCAGAATTATAACTATATTCTGATTTACCTCTATACATTCAGAATTATATCAGTATATTCTGATTTACATTTCTTTATTCAGATTTACATTTCTATATTCAGATTTGTAACTTTACTTTCTGGTTTACTTCTATATATTCAGAATTATAACTATATATATTGATTTACATTTATATATATTCAGAACTATAACGATATATTCTGATTTCCATTTCTATATTCAGATTTGTAACTTTACATTTTGAATTACTTTTATATATTCAGAATTATACCTGTTTTAGTTTACATTTATGTATTCAGAATTATAACTATATATTCTGATTTACTTCTATATGTTCAGAATTATAACTATTTTGATTTACTTCTATTCAGAATTATAACTATATTTATATTTATATATTCAGAATTATAACTAAACAATCTGAATAACATTTATATATTCAGAATTATAACTATATTCTGATTTTTCTTCTATATATATTCAGAATTATAACTATATATTCTTATTTACATTTATATATTTAGAATTATAACTATATGCTGATTTGCGTCTATATATTCAGAATTATAACTATATATTCTTATTTACATTTATATATTCAGAATTAAAACTATGCTGATTTATTTATATATTATGATTTATTACTATATATTCTTATTTACATTTATTGATTCAGTTATAACTATATGCTGATTTGCGTCTATATATTTAGAATTATAACTATATATTCTGATTTGCATTGAAAAATTCTAATTTATAACTATATATTCAGATTTCTAAATATATATTTTGGTCTATTGTAAGATTTTATTTTAAAGAAGTCTCTTATGCTCATAAAGATTGCATTTATGTGATCAAAAATGCAGGAATATTGCTAAATGGTATTACAATTTAAAATAGTGGTTTTCTATTCTAAAATCTGAATTTTTCAGTGGTTTAAAGTTAAAAAGAACAGCAGAATTTAAATCATCCAGATGTTTCTCTGTAAGAACGGTTGGTGTTATAACAGCTGCATTAACACTCTGTTTGTCCATTGCTCTCACTGCAGGTGGCTGTCCAGGCGGTGACAGCAGCAGGCATGGAGCTGAAAAACATCACTGACTTCTACCGGCAGTGGAAAGAGATGGGCTGAGAGACGGCGTGGGACACAGGGGGTCGGCTCGGCGTTTGGCCGATCGCACACTCACTCCCCTTCTCTCTCTCTCTCTCTCTCTCTCTCTTCTCTCTCACTCTCTCTCGCCCACTTTACTGCTCTGTTTGTATCTGCGTCTCCAGGAAAAAACAAACTCAAACGATGGAGAGTTGGAAGGAAGGAGGGTGCAGGAAGTGTTCGGAGAAAAGAGAAGTCAGAGGAACGGAGGCTTAAAACTACAACAGCGCATCCTCGACCCCAACAACAAGAGGGTTAAAAGAAGCAACGGGGTGAAATAACTCGTTTAAAGTGCCCCTGGTGCGCCATAACCAGGCATATATACTGATGAAATGAGTGTATATGTTTTGAGAGAGAAACGAACATTCACGTGCATATACGTCGAAAACAAACCCATACATTGAAATATATAGAACAATGTTTTTGGATTCTTTTTTATTTTGGTCTTGCACTGCCACATGGATGTCTGTGTTTGACCGCAGCGGCGAGCACAGAACAGAAATCATCCCGTCTAGCGTTTACCCTCGACTCCTAGGGTCACGAAGGATTCAGGGTTTAGGGTGTACACTTCTTTTTGATGATTTGTTCTTTCTAACGTGGCTTTCTCCATTTTTTTTTTTTCTTTTTTGCTGTGTAACTTTGTGATTTAATGTATTGTGTTTATCTGTGTATGAGCAGGACGTCTGGCAAATGGTTGCTTTTATTTGATTTTATTTTTGTATGTCGTATTATTGCCTTTGTATGCTGTGCTGAACACAGGAATGAGGACGGGTGAAGAGTCGCAGATCACGCTCGGCTGTGTTGACAGATGTGGAAGTGTTTCTGACTCTTGACTTGAGATTACTACTCAGCAAATCTAGTCCCAGCCATTCGCCATCACATTCTCATAGTAATTGTCCCATATTGCACAACGCAAAGGAATCCAGTGTACATGTGAGGCAGTGCATTAAACAATAAAATGATTTCATTTAAAAACTCTCCCTTTTGACTCTGGGGTGGTTGCTAAATAAATGTGAATTTGAGTGGCATCAAAAACAAATTAAGTCCTTTCTTTGTTTTTGTTTTTTTCTTTATTTTTTTGTCTTTCTGTCTACAAAAAAAATACTGTCTGCAGTTTTTTTTTCTGTCATTTGTTTCTTGCTTGCCTTCTGTCTTTCTTTTTCTTTTTTTTGTCTTTTTTTCTTATCTGTTTTTTCCCTCTTCTTTTCCCTTTCCTTTCTGTTTTTGTCTTTTTCTTTACCTAATTTCTTTTTTTCTTTCTTTCCTTCACTCTTTTTCTTTCTTTTTTACTTTCTGTATTTCATTTCTTTCTTTCTTTCTTTCTTTCTTTCTTTCTTGTGTCTTTCTTCCTGTCTTTCTTTCCTTCCCTCTTTTAATTGTATTTAGTTTCTTTTTCTCTTTTTTTCTTTATTTCCTAATTTTTCTATATTTCTTTTTCATTCTTCCTGTCTTTCTTTTCCCTCTTTCTTTCTTTCTTTCTTTTTCTTTCTTTCTTTCTTTTTCTTTTTTCGTTTCTTTATTTCCTTTTTCTCTTTCCTTTATTTCTTTCTTTCCTTTTTCTTTATTCCTTTCTTTCTTTCTTTCCTTTTTCTTTTTTTTGTTTCTTTTTCCTCCTTTTTCTATTTTTTCTTTCTTTCTGTCTTTACTTTTTTGTTTGTTTCTTTGATTTCTTTTGTTTCTTTCCTTTTTCTCTTTCCTTTATTTATTTCCTTTTTCTTTATTCGTTTCTTTTATATCTTTCTGTCCTTTTTCTTTCTCTTTCATTTCTTTTGTTTCTTTATTTCCTCCTTTTTCTATTTTTTCTTTCTTCCTGTCTTTTCCCTCTTTATGTCTTTTTTCTTTCGTTTCTTTAATTTCTTTTGTTTCTTTGCTTTTTCTCCTTCCTTTTCTTTCCTTTTTCTTTATTCCTTTCTTTTATTTCTTTCTTTCCTTTTTCTTTCTTCCTTTCTTTCGCTTTCATTTCTTTAGTTTCTTTATTTCCTCCTTTTTCTATTTCTTTTTCTTTCTTCCTGTCTTTCTTTCTTTTCCTCTTTTCATTTCTTTTGTTTCTTTCTTTTTTTTCTTTATTTACTTTTTCTTTCTTCCTTTCCCCTTTTTCTTTTTTTTCTTTCCTTTTTCTTTCTTTCCCTCTTCCTTTCTTTTTTCTTTTCCTTTTTCTTTCTTTCTTACAATTTGTCCTTCATTTCCCTCTTTCTTTCTTCCTTTCTTCCTTCCTTCCTTCCTTCCTTCCTTCCTTTCTTGTTATAGCAAATTTTTATCTAATCTTGCAATGACAAAGTTGAATTTTAAAGCTGAAGAAAATATTAATAATTATTACATATTAATATTATTGTGGATTTCCCCCCAAAAATTCTTTGATTAAAAAGTTCAAAAGAAAAGCATTTATTTGTCAAAATAGGATATTGTACTGTCAGTTTAAAACCATTAAATTAATCCTTGCTGAATATAAACATTACATAAAAAACTGACCACGAACCTCAAAAATTAAAAAAGCTAATTTTATTGATTTTTAATATTTCTTTTTTTAAGATCACTAATGTAATATATAAATATTACATTTTATTTCTGCCAACATTCTTATTTTCGTTTCTCAGTTTGAGTATAAATGTATAAAAAAAAATTAAAATTAAAACTTATACTTCATAAAAACTGGCATATGAATACAAAGACGAATAAACATGACAAAAACACAAAATGACTAAAGCTTTAGAATGATCATTGAAAATGAAAACAGAGTATAAAAATAAAATGTAATTCAGTATCCAATAATAAATTCAATAATAGCATGATACTAGTAGTTATTTTCTATTATTAAAAAACACCAAACTACAATAAGCACAGTTACAAAAAGTTTGCAGGTTTAATGATATTAATTGGAATTAACTCAGTAGAGTCTATATTTTTAATTCTCACTATAAAAAATACTTGATTTGTGTTTCTAATGCCTAAAAATTGTAGTGGGATAATAAAAATAAATATCAGGATTTCTAGCAGGAAATAGTATGCTGGTCCTTCTCTTTCTTACAGGGTCTGTCTCTCAGTGTCTAGATGGTGTAAGTAGGTCTCTGTGTCCTCATTCAATTATATTCACTGTCTCGTGCCCCAGCCGCGCTGGGCCCTCTGCCGAGATCTCATTGTGGCATTATGGCCAGTTCTCTGGCAAAGATCCCAACGCCAGCGTCAAAGAATGGCCGGCTCTGCCCCACTTATATAGGGGCGAATTATTTGCAGTCCAGTCCAATGACCAAATGTACCCTGGGGTTTCAAGGCAATGGAGGATGGGAAGATGTTGAAAACTCAACTTCATCAGGATCACCAGAGATTACAGCAAAGTTTACAATCAGCGTACTTAACATCTGTGGAAATACAGCTGAATTTATCAGAATTAAAATACAAATGGTCTATGCAATATTTGTTTTATTTAAAATGTAAAAAATACATTATTATTATTATTATTTTTTTTTTTTTTACATTTTAAAATGCATTGTTATTATTAATAGTAATACATTAAAATATAGTTTATTTCTTTTTTAATACATTATTATTATTATTTATAAAATTTGGTTTATTGTTTACTTTTAAAATACATTATTATTAACGGTAATAAATATGTTTATTTCTTTTGACATTATTATTAATAAATAAAATATTTTTTACTTTTTAAAATACATTTATTAAATAGGACAATTTTTTTAACTTAAACATTATTATTAATAGTAATAAATACATGGTTTATTTCTTTTACATTTTTATTATTAATATATAAAAAATGATTTTCTTACTTTTCAAATACATTATTTTTATTATTATCATTATTATTAGAAATAAATAAAGTAACATTTGGTTTATTTTTTACTTAATTTTTTTATTATAGTTATTGTTAATAAAAATAAACAAAAATATTATTTCTTTAAATAAATACATTATTATTAATAATATTAATAAACATTTTACATTATGACTTATTAATAAATAAAAAAAATTATTTAAATTAATAAATAAAATTTTGTTTTTTTGTAAAATTTTATTCTTTTTAAAATATTTATTATTATCGTTGTTATTATTATTAATAGATATAAATAAAATTATTGTTGAATTTCTTTTTTACTTTTTAAAAATACATTATTATTGTTAATAGTAATACATAAATAACTATATGATTTATTTCTTTTACATTATGACTTATTAATAAAAAATGGTTTATTTTACTTTTTTAAATACATAATTATTATTAATAGAAATAAATACATAAAAATATTTATTGGGATATTTCTCATATATTTAATTCTTTTTAAATTTTAAAATACATTATCAGTAGTAGTAGTTGTATAAATAAAATGTTTTTTTTTTCTTTTTTTACTTTTTAAGTATATTATTATTATTATTATTATTATTATTATTATTATTATTAAAAATATAAATAAATACATAAATAAATAATTGGTTTATTTATTGTACCTAAACAACAATTTGTCTTTTTTTAAATACAGTATATAATAATAATTTTTATTTTTATAATTATTCATTATTAATCATTATTACTACTTGATTTATCCCACCCCAAAGTGTTTTAAATCCATTTACTAAGGATTTTTTCTTGTTTTTTTATTTCTGTATATTTATTGTTGAGTAATTATTATTTTATCTTTTTACCTTATAATGTATTATGTATTTTAATACTTAAAATACTATATGTTTTAAGAGGAAAAAATACAAATAAACGACAATTATGCTAATAAATCAATGCCAGTAGGTGGCGATCTATGAGCGCATTTTGTATTATTCGCGAGTCATTAGAACTTCGACTCAACTGATTCATTTAAAACAGCGAATCTTTCACGACTGAAAACAACGGTGAACGAAATGATTCGTTCATTCAAAAACATCAGACGGAATAATGACAAATTATATCTTTATAATTGTCATTAATATATTAAATACAAGACTGACTAAATATGCTACTATAAATGTAAAAGTCCATAAAAATAGATTAAATTCAATTTAAATAAATACGGTGACGTATTATTTTAGCAGATTTATTTGATCAGGAAAAATAAAGTAATACGGCAATAAAAAATTATTGTAATGTAAAAAAGTGTATTTTATGTTAAAGAGATGCACTCATAAAATCTGAAGCATTCAAGTCCTTTGTGAACATATAGTGCCTCAAGTTGAATGTCTTTTCTTCTTCTTCTTCTTTTCGAAAACTAACTACCACTTTTCGTTCTTAGAAACCGAACGAGAACGCGAAAAGTAGTTGAACGGGTTCCGTGGCTTTGTTCTCGCTGGTCTCCTGATTCTAAACACAGGGCTTCTTTCATGTCTCCATCCAATGAGCGAATGCTCGTGCACGGAGGGTGGGATTTCCACTGCTGTTTGTGTTCCTTTCCTAAGGAATGTGAGGGACACACAAAGCCTGAATGATTCTCGGGGCTGTCAACTAACTTTAGGACCTAGTTCAGCCATGGAACTTTAGCTATTCCGCGCATTTCCCCCATTAACTGTACCTCCTCGGATCCCAAACTGGCGACCTCACATCTCCAACTGGCACGCGCAAATGATCTCATAGACCTGATCAAGCTGAAAGGTTTGGACCTTCGATTTTCTCTTGCATTTTGTTGATACTTTAATCCGCGGGGTCAAAACTTAACATGCATTTGCTGAAGTTCACTTTTAAAAGGAATCTTATGAAAGTATGCGAAGTAGAGGCAAAAAACTGAATTCTCACACAAGCTCCCTGCTGAAAATGGTGAGGAAAAGTGTCTTGTAACATCAGGGTGGAGAAAGTTCAGTTTCAATGTTCAAGTTCAAGTTTTAAAGAGCATATCTTAGTTATAAGTACTAGTTTCTGAAGTTGAGGAAATGAGTTTGTCTTTATGTGAATTGTGTAAGTGTTGAGTTGACACTGAGCACCTCCCTATGGGTGAGAGTATATATATAGAATGCATATGGTATGGCTGCTTTTGCAGAACTGCCTGTCTTTTCTTTGAAACACACATGCAGTATAGTCTATCCAGAACAGTAGTCCACGTAAACAGGCTTCTGTAAGTAATACAGGGCCTCTTCCAATCTCTCTTTACTCTACAACTGACAGCACCAGCCTGTCAAGGTCTCTTTTCGTGCTGGACGCCCTCCTGAGCTCCACATTTCCACCAGGAGATATGAAGAAAGCGTCATGTATGTGCTTTTTTTCTACCAGTTGTGTGGTTTGTTCAGTTGCAAATGCTGGTAATGCAGCATTTTTGTCTTTTGCATGTAACAAAAAGTGGTTTTGTGTATTAATTCAGCTTTTTGACCTTTGGTGATTATGCATTTAATTGTTTTAGATGGAAAGGACTGCTAAATATGGTGATCCCTTCCTAAAATATAAGAGTGCATATATGTTCTCACATACTGTATGTGTATGCATTGCAGATACATTTATACTGTTTGAGAGCAATAGTCACCTTAAATAGAAAGCTTAAAGGGCTAGATACTCAAAAAAATACAAGTTGTGTCATTATTTACATGTTGTTTTAAATCTGTATCTGAGTTTTTTGAATGCAAAAGAAGATATTTCAAAGAATGTTGGTAACCAAACAGTTGCTGGTAGGCATTGACTACCATATGAAAAAAAAAATATATACTATGGAAGTCAATGGGTACCAGCTATCGTAAGGTTGCAGACATTCTTCAAAATGTCTTAAAATGTTTTTTCCTGACAAAAGTTGGCTTATTGTCTTTGTACTAATTGTAAAATGAGCAATAGGAATTAGTCAGCATTATAACTTTGGCATTATGGCAGTGACTTTTGCACAGGAAAAATCCATTTAATTCAGAAAATGCATCCACAAAGTTTCTTTTCATTCAAAGTTTGGCTCCTAAACTCGAAATTCTGCTACACATGTTTCATATCTTCTGCTTCTTGTTTGAACCCTGTGACTTTTGGAAAAACTCCCTTTTTTTCTTTTCACTGTACATTCAAGAAGACATAGTCAGCGTTTTCCTGAAGGAGCTTTTTTTTTCGTTTTCATTCTCTCCTAAGTCTGAAAATGTAGCTGCAGTGCAAAGCATGTTGTCTGTTGAGTGTGCATTCTTCTCTGGGCTTTCAACCATATGTTTGATTTATGCAAGGTCATATGTATTTCCACCCATGGTCTATTATACTCACTGCCGCAGTAGTGTACTTTTTAGGAACTATTGTGATTGCTTTTGTTAGTTGTATTTTATTAGCAAACTAAATGTTTATATGTGACCCATGAGCACAAAACCAGTCTTACGTAGCACGGTTATATTTATAGCAATAGTCAAAAAATACATTGTATAAGTCAAAATGATCCATTTTTCTTTTATGCCAAAAATCATTAGGATATTAAGTAAAGATCATGTCCCATGAAGATATTTAGTAAAATTTGTACCATAAATATATCAAAACTTAATTTTTGATCAGATATATGCATGGCTAAGAGCTTCATTTGGACAACTTTAAAGGCGATTTTCTCAGTATTTAGATTTTTTTTGCACCCTCAGATTCCAGATTTCCAAATAGTTGTATCTTGGCCAAATATTGTCCTATCCTAACAAATCTTTTTTTTTTTTTTTATTGCAAATGTTGTAATTTTTAAAGATTAAAGACTGGTTAAACGGTTAACAAAGTGTTACATTTATAAGGTTAAAAATTCCCTTACTATGTATTCTGAAAAACTAATAAATCTAACAGGATCTAATATGATTTTTGGTTTTGGTTTTAATGAATTAGTTTCTTCTTACTCTTATCAGTTATGTACATTCAGGTTTTACGTTACATCTTATGGTGTTAAAGAGACATTTCACCCAAAATTAAAACTCAATTAAAACCTTCAAGCCATCCTAGGTGTTTATGACTTTCTTCTCTCAGACAAATACAATCAGAGTTATATTTAAAATGTCCTGGCTCTTCCAAGCTTTATGCTTAAAGTGCATCCATCCATCATAAAAAGTAGTCCACACAGCTCCAGGGGGTTAATAAAGGCCTTCTAAAGTGATTTGATGCATTTGTGTAAGAAAAATATTCATATTTAAAACGTTATAAATGGTAATCTCCAGCTTCTGCTAACTGTCGTATGCGCATAATGAGAGAGTGGTGTTCCAGCGGATGATGTAGCACGTAGACCTAGCCTTAGCTCTGGTGAGAATATGGTAGTCTCGTGAGAACCAAGTTTTGTTCACAGCAAATGAAAACCAGTCTCCTCTTGGCTTATGAAATCCTTTGACATTTTTCTTTACAAATCCTCATTTTATACTTCTAAATGGTGACTGGTGTGTTGTTTTGCTCTCTTCACTGCACTTCCACGTTTGTCACTTCTCACCAGAGCTTACACCTGTGTCCCACGTCGTCCAATGGAAAGCCTCTCTCTTGTGAACAAGCGTGCGACAGTAAGCGGAAGCTCGAGATTACAGTTTATAGTTTTAAATACTGGTATTTTTCTCACACAAAATGCATCATTTCACTTCAGAAGGCCTTTGTTAACCCCCTGGAGCTGTGTGGAGTACCTTTTATGATGGATGGATGCACTTTATTGGATTGCAAGATCTAAACACCCATTCACTACCATTATAAAGCTAGGAAGAGCCAGGATATTTATTAATATAACTCACAGAAGTAAGTTATATACACCTAGAATGGCTTGAGGGTGAGTAAATCATGGTGTATTTTTCAGTGAATGTAAGATACATTTAATAAGCTACCAAACAGATTTTATAACAGTTAAAGGGACAGTACACTCAAAAATTAACATTTTAAAGGAAAGTTCCAAACCTGTAAGGATGTAAAGATATCATCAGGATCGGGATATTGCGATAGAAAAACTGTCTCGATATTATCGTGGTCACATGATGTTATGAAACTAAAATCGAAAGCGCAAAATGGCTTAATACCTTCATCAAGTCTGTTTTTGCTGCTTGTTTCAAAGAGAAGCGCACATGTCGTTCAGGCCATCAGCTCGTGATCCGGTGTTTTCTGCGCTTCAGAACGTCTCCGTTTAGAGACGTTCTTATTTATTGCATGTGCTGTGAGTTTAGCACGTGTTTGGTGGGTTTGTTTTTGAAGAAGATGATTACAGCATTTCACTAGATTTGTCGTAAGCTTGTTTTCACTAAAGCTGGAGTTTTCCTTCAAAATAAAATATCTACTAAAAACTCTAAAAGTGCAGAATGAATTGCTGACAGCTAGCGGTTTAAATGGGTAACATTACTGCAGTCCAAATCCAAAATATTTCTTTCAAGTGTAATCTGGAAAGAAGTATTGTAATTTCCCTACTGTAGTGTAAACTACAAATAATACAAAATATATTCATTTTAATTTATTTTGCAGTACAATTGTTTTAGAATACATGGCTATTACTGTCAGCGTTGTTGTTGTTTGGCTTCCTAAAACACCAGTGTGAATGTAATTTACACTAAAACAGTATATCACAAATAAAAAGAGGGTTGAGTCCCCTTTAAAGTTCAGGTATTAAATTAAATTAAATTCTGACTTAACTTTTCTTAGTTAGGAACATGGGTTTGGAACGATTAATTTTGAACTCTTAAAGTGCATTAGATCGTGAACTTCACATCACAATATTATCGTAACGTGAGATTTTGATATCGTTACACACCTACAAACCTGCATGCATTTCTTTTTTCTGATAAACACAAAAGAATACATTCTAAAGAATATTGGTCACCAATGAGATGATGGTAGCCATGGACTTCCATAGTATTTTCCCCCATACTATAGAGGTCAATGGCTACCGTCAACCATTTGGTCACCAACATTCTTCAAAATATCTTCTTTTGTGTTCAACAGCTAAAAGAAACACTCAGGTTTGAGGGTGAGTTTTTGGGTGTACTGTCCCTTTAATTGACATGCATGTTTGTTTGTTTTTTTTGTTTTTTTTTTACTGTACATTTAATCATTTGTTAATTCCTTAGAAATCTACAACTGTAATGTATGTAAGGTACAGTTTGACCCCAGTGCACTGCTTGGTATCATTAAAAGCTTTCTTTCCCAGGAAAAAGCCTCAGGGCGAAATAGAAATGTTACACTGAACTTCCAAAACAGGTTTTGAATGTTCTAACAGAGATGTTTTTCAATGAAATCTGTTTCTCAAAAAACTAAATGACCGTTTTAAATATGCAAAAGCATTTAAAACCTAAACTGCTCGAATTTGTTGTTCAAACTCAGTGGAAAATTCCTGTTCTCCCAGTATAGCCATTTGCATAATTGTTAGTTTTGTGCGTGTAGGTGGTAGCCAGACAGCTTCATCCCATGATCGTGTATTAACATGACAGTGGAATGCCTCGAGCCTGAGATGGTGTCCGTTCTGCAGATGCATATGTGCTGAACAGAACATGCGCATACGGGCTGCATGCATATAGACGCTCTATTGTCAACACGCTGCGATAAAGACGTCCATTGAGGCAGATCTTGTGACACAATCACGAGCCAGAGAAAGAATGCCAGAATTACTGAGGAGGGTGAGATGTGGAGCGAGAGACACACAAGTACCCAGAAATCAAGGTCGTTGAGCATTTGTCTTAGTGTGATTTGTTCTGCTTTGGATTATGCAATAGTTTGTGAGTCAACGTGAAATCAAAATTTACCCTGTTTACCTTTTTAATGCACATTCCTGGTCTTATTATGAACAGGTAATCAGTGCATGTTATTCCAAGTGGTAAAAAGTGTTTGTCCAAGTAGTGAAAATGTAAAAACTGCATGTGAAACAATTTTGATTATTGGCAGATGCCACGTAATCTTCTTGTTTTCTAAGTCCTACACTTTTTGAATATGCAGTTATACTTGCAAATACACCATTTTAGTTTTTGTGAACCGATATCCCTAACATTTTGTCGAATTTTTGATCAAATAAATTAGGAGACGACCAATATCTGTTTTTCAGGGCCAGTGCGGATACCGATTATTACAGATATTACAGAAAAGAGACAGATAACCGTTATTTTGAACCGATATACAGTTGAGGTCAAAAGTTTACATATGTAGATTTTACCAAACTAAGTGGGTTCATAATAAATGCATGTTATTTTTTTTTATTTAGTACTGACCTGAATAGGATATTTCACATAAAAGATGTTTACATATAGTCCACAATAGAAAATAATAGTTGAATTTATAAAAATGACCCTGTTCAAAAGTTTACATACAATTCATTGTGAATACTGAGTTGTTACCTGAATGATTTTTTATTTTTTATTTTTTTGTGATAGTTGTTCATGAGTCCCTTGTTTGTCCTGAACAGTTAAACTGCCAGCTGTTCCTCAGAAAAATCCTTCAGGTCCCACAAATTATTTGGCTTTTCAGCAATTTTGTGTATTTGAACCCCTTCCAACAATGACTGTATGATTTTGCGATCCATATTTTCACACTGAGGACAACTGAGGGACTCATATGCAACTATATCAGAAGGTTGAAACACTCAATGATGCTTCAGAAGAGCCATTAAGAGCCAGGGGATGAAAACTTTTTGAATTTGAAAATCGGGGTAAATTTAGCTTATTTTGTCTTCTGAGGAGCATGTAAGTATCTTCTGTAGCTTCTGAAGGGCAGTACTAAATGAGAAAAATCTGATATTTTGGCTAAATAAGAAAAATGTACACTATTTTCTTCATTCAAAAGTTTATCCTTCTGGAGCATCAGTGAGTGTTTGAACCTTCTGTAATAGTTGCATACGAGTCCCTCAGCTGTCCTCAGTGTGAAAAGATGGATCTGGGCTGGTTTTAGCTGGTCTGCGGGCTGGTTTTAGAGGGGTTTTGGCCACTTTCCCAGCCTGGCCAGGCTGGTCCTAGCTAGTCAGACTGGTAGACCACCAGCTAAAAAACCTAGGCTGGTTTTAGCTGTTTTTTCATTAGGGCATGAAATGTTAAATACCTGTGCGAGCCCTAAAATAAATGCAGCCTTGGTGACCATAAGACTTCTTTTCAAAAACAAAAATCTAACCAATCTAATCTAAAGTTGAAATGACTAAATATCATTGTGTCCACTTAGTGAACATTTTGGTTTCATTTTGTTATTTCTGACACCACTGAAACCTCTTCCATCAATCTGGCTCCATTCTTGTACATAATGTTGCTTTTCACAATCCAATCAATTCCTAATGGATAAAATGTCCTGTTCTCTGAATATCCCATTTCTTTCTGTAACACGTCAGAAAATATGTTGTGACAGTAACAGCTCTGTCATTGGTCACAGTTGGTGGACACACAGCAGCAGCAGCAGCTTCAGCTGAGCTCATCTGCTCGTCTTGTTTTGTCTCCGATCAGTGTGTCATGGGATTCAGTTAGTCAGACTCTAATCCAAACATCTCCACCTATCAACAAGACGGTAAAAAAACACCCAGCGGCAACTATTTGCGAGCTGTTTGTTTCTGAATTGCACGTTTCCCTAAGGGCATTATGGGAGGAACTTCATATCCAGTTTCAGAAGAATTTTGTTTATGTTTGACTTCCATAGAAACAGCTGATGGAGGAGACATTCCACAGTTCGTTAATCCACAAGATCAACACTGGCCCATGGAATAATGACAGCATATTCCATGAATGGATGTCCAGCCTTGCGCAATTTGACCAGGGGGAATTGATGGGTTGTATCACTTTATGCAAATGCATTTGTTGTAGTTGGATGTCAAACCATTCCTGTGCTTTTGAAGGAATAGTTCATCTAGGAACGAACATTTATATAGTTTAATCATGTGCATGGTATTTCAAACTCATGTGACCCTGGACCACAAAACTTAAGTAGCATGGGTATATTTGTAATAATAGCTAACAATACATCATATAGGTCACATTTATAAATTTCTAAGCCAAAAACCATTAGGATATTAAGTAAAGATCATATCCCATTAAGATTTTTAGTAAATTTCCTACCGTAAATATATCAAAATGTATTCTTTTGATTAGAAGTTTGCATTACTATACTGTAAAAAACAATTTGTTGAATCAACTTAAAATAATTTGTTACCTGGCTGCCTTATAATTTTAAGTTGTACTAAGTGACAACTTAGATATTTGAATTGATCCAACTTAAAATTTTAAGGCAGCAGGGTAACAAATTATTTTAAGTTTACTGAACAATTTTTTTTTCAAAGTGTTCAACTTCATTGGACAACTTTAATGACGATTTTCTCAATATTTAGATTCGTTTACACCCCCATATTCCAGATTGAAATAAATTAAGCTAGATATAATAACAAATAAATAATGAACTTTAAAATTTCATAAAAAAATGTAGAATATTAAAAAAATATTTAAATATTAAAACCTATAGAATAGTAAAATAAAATATTAAAAATTATAATAGTATTAAAATGTATTAAAATAACACTGACTATTTTATTAGAATTATTCTTTATTTTTATTATTATTTTTAATTATTAAGATCTTGTGTTCATGTAATGAAAAACATTGGCTGCTTGTTGGTTTAAAAATAATGGTTTACTACTTAAAAAAGCCATCCAGAGCATATAGCACTATAAATTACTGAGACATACTGCATTGTAAATAGCTGAAAAATATTAAGATAGAGGCCTGGTTTCACAGACAGGGCTTAGTTTAAACCAGATTTATGGAATATTTCAGTCATTTTTATAAACATGCTTAGAAAAGAACATTACTGGTGTGCATCTTGAGACAAAACAAAGGCACTAATTTATTTTTAAATCAGTCAGTTCAAGTTTCTTTCAGCTGAAACAGTTCAGACTTACATTTTGGTCTAGGACCAGGCTTAAACATTGTCTGTGAAACCCAGGGAAGATTTTTTCAGTTGTTGCCCAAGCCTAATATCAGTCCCTTTAGACTGTCTGCAGACAGTGAGGAATGGCTCTAATGTGTAGACATTGGTCAAGCATTTCCATCTGCTTTGTTTAGGCTGCCGTTTGTGCATGTGCACAAAGCGTGCTCATTTTCATACAGCTCTGTGTGTAACAGTCAACTCTGTGCCCCTCACAAAGCACATTCTGTTCTAGTTTCAAAAGACCAGCCTCCGTGCAAAGCAAAGTACGGACTTCTTTAAAGAGGCAGGTACTTACAGTTTCCCAGAGGTTGGTTTTAATTGCTCAGTGGTTGTGTGCAAAAATGTTTGCATGTAACTGTATCATGCAATGTCACCAGTGTGCCAAGTTATGTTCTCTGCTATTGGCTGAAAGAGTCAAATGGGAGGCCCATACCGGGATGTGTGGTGATGAAATATCTGAGAATGATATGGGTGTGAAAGCTTTAAAACATATGGCAGTTCTCGAAAGTCACTCATGCTCTCTGTAATCGTGTACAATGGAAATAATATGTAAAGCAATACGTTTTTTCAAAGATGTGTCTGGTTTTCATCTCTAGAATATGATGTTATATTTCATTTGTAATCAGTTTTTGCATGCAGAATTCTTCAAAATCAGTTAAGAAGCTGTATATTGCAATGTTTTCTTTTGTTTCACTAAAAGGACAGGTCAAATGCCTTGCATTGTGAGATACAGCATCCCATACTTCAAATAACATTAAGTCATTCTGGGTATTCTGTGCATAAAGTTCACACTTTCTTATTTTTTTTTAAATAATAATGTATATGTAAGAAAGAAATGAAATATATTTTTATTACTTTAGGGTTGGTAAGATTTTATAATATTTTTTGAAAGTCTCTTATGCTCACAAAGACTACATTTATTTGATTAAAAATGCAGTAACACAGTAAAAATGTGAAACATTACAATTTCAAATAATTGTTTTCTATTTGAATATATTTTACATTTTGATAAGTAAATTACTCCAGTTTTCAGTATGACATGACCCTTCAGAAATCATTCTAATATTCTAATAATTTTGCTGCTTAAGAAACATTTCTGATTATTATTATCAATTTTAAAAACAATTGTTCTGAATATTTTTGTGTTTAGGCATAGAATGTACAAAATGTTTGAAATGCTTTCTAATGTTGTAAATGTCTTGATTAATTGAATGCATTCGTGCTGAATAAAAGTATTAATTTCTTTCAAATTAATGAATGATTTAATTCTATTTAACTATATTCTTCCTGTGTTATGTTTTCCATATTGTTGAGGTTTTGTAGTTAATATAATATTAATTACACTACTACCAGTCAAAAGTTTTTGAACAGTAAGATTTTTTATGTTTTTTTTTTAAGAAAAGCCTGCATTTATTTGATCCAAAGTACAGCAAAAACAGTAAAATTGTGAAATATTTTTACTATTTAAAATAACTGCTTTGTAATTTATTCCTGTGATTTCAAAGCTGATTTTTTAGCGATATTACTTCAGTCACATGATCCTTCAGAAATCATTCTAATATTCTGATTTGCTGCTCAAAAAGCATTTATTATTATGTTGAAAACAGCTGAATATAATTAGAAGAACAGCATTTATCTGAAATAGAAATCTTTTGTAACATTATAAATGTCTTTATCATTAATTTTGATCAATTTAAAGCATCCTTGCTAAATGTATTAATTTCTATCATTTCGTTCCCTAAAAATGTTTTAAAAAATTATACTGAATCCAAGCTTTTAAATATAGTATATAATCTTACAAAAGCTTTTTATTTCAGATAAATGTTGATCTTTGGATATCTCTATTCATCAAAGAATCCTGAAAAAAATGTACTCAACTGTTTCAAATATTAATAATAATAATGTTTCTTGAGAAGCAAATCAGCATATTAGAATGATTTCTGAAGGATCATGTTACACTGGAGATTGGAGTAATGATGGTTTGATCACAGGAATAAATTACATTTTAAATTATATTCAAATAGAAAGCAGTTATTTTAAATGGTACAAATATTTCAAAATTTACTGTTCAAATAAATGCATGCTTGGTGAGCAGAAGAGACTGCTAGTGTACATTTTAAGACATTTTTGGTACAATGTTACAAGTTTCCAATGTAAAATCTGGGCCTTGAAGCAAAACCACTTATTCAAAGCTTAGTTGGTTTTCTGCAGTAATCCTGCTTTCTTTTCACTGCATATGGGTCAAATACTCATTGTGTCTGTCTGTCTGTGTCTCTCTGCAGTGTTTCCTGCGTGGCGGGGGGCTGGAGAGGGTCATGGTTGGGGCTGGGCTCAGTGCGTGAGGTGGGAGGCCGGGGAAGGGGGCCCGTCCCGGGGTCTGGAGTGTCCGCTGTGGTGCGTCCTTTGTCGAGGAGGCAAGGAGAGACTCAAGCAGGCTTGCCAGAGAGGGAGGGGAGTGCTGTGCCTGCCTGCAGACATGCTGAGCCTCAGACTTCCGCAGCTCTTTGACATCCACCAGGTGCCAAAGGTGAGGAAGGGAGTATCTGTTTGACGTGCAGAAAGAGCGTTTGAAAGTGTTTATTATTGCAGTTCCCCTTTAAGGGAAATCCCTGGGAAATCCTGCATGCATGTACTTAAAAGTTGAGCAGGACCAAATGGTGCAAGCCACCGAGTTCTGCTTAAATTTAATTCCAGCACAGTTTCAGTAAGATTACATCTTGCATTCAGAATATTAAAGGATTCTTTCACTTTCAGAATAAAAATTTCCTGACATTTTATTCACCCCTATGCCATCCAAGATCTTCATGTCTTTCTTTCTTCAGTCCAACAGAAATGAAGGTTTTTGAGGAAAACATTCCAGGGTTGTTTCTCCGTATGGTGGACTTCAATGGGTATCAATGGGTTAAAGGTCCAAATCGCAGTTTCAATGCAGCTTCAAAGAGCTTTACACGATCCCAGGCAAGGAATAAAGGTCTTATCTAGTGAAACAATTGACCATTTTCTGAAAAAAAAGTATATACTTTTTAACCACAAATGCTCATCTTGCACTAGCTCTGCAATGCGCGACTTCATCGACATTACGTAATCATGTTGGAAAAGTCACGCACGGTTAGTTTTTCATCTATGTACCTCAGATTCTCGTCCAACTTCAAAATTGTCTGACATTGTTGATTTACCTTTTTTTGTAAAAGGATTTTGACTTTCTTTGCACGTTCCCTTTGTAAAGACTGGGTCGGTGCTTTAGCCTGCGTCACGCGTAACCTTTCCAACATGATTAAGTCATGCATGAGGTTGAGCTAGTGCAAGACGAGCATTTGTGGTTAAAAACTATATATATATTTTTGTTAAAGCTGCCATGAATTCCAGACCTTCAGCCTTCAGTCTGAAGGTCTGGCTACGCGAGACTAGTGCGGAGCTGGCTCTGCCTGATCGCTGCTTCATTCCACTTTGCACGTATTTTTTTGTCGTGAAGAGTCGCAGTTTAACGTGCATCATCACTACAACACTGCCTTTATGTTTCTGGCTTTTGTTCACACAGCGCTCATTCCCGTAATTTTCCAGAATCAGCGCGCATTCTGAAAGTGGCTTTACTGAAGCAACAGTTATGTAGCTTACTGCATTCGGTGTTTGAAAAAGAAAAAACATTAATGATCATTCTGAAATGTCTTGTTGAGTATCAGCAGGCTAGGCTCTCTCTATTGCTCTGAGCTCGCTTACAGCATACATGACGTAGTTACCTGTGGTTGGCCTGGCTGTGCGTCACTCAGAAAACAACAGGCCAATCAGAAGAGATGCTCATGAATATTAATTAGATGAGCCAAAATCGACCTGTTTTTGACAGAGCTCCTAAAAAAGGAGCTGTAAAAATATATTGAGATGGATTTTGGCACTTATACCGCAAATATATATTCTTAAGGACATCAACAACTAAAATAAACCTCCAGAAATGTGTACAATATGGGACCTTTAAAGCTGCATTGAAACTGCAATTTGGACCATCAACCCACTGGCTCCCATTGAAGTCCACTATATAGAGAAAAATCCTGGAACGTTTTCCTTAAAAACCTTATTTTTTTTCGACTGAAGAAAGAAACACATAAACATCTTGGAGTAAATTATCAGGAAGTTTTTATTCTGGAAGTGAACTAATCCTTTAAAAGCAATAGCTCACCTAAAAGTGTGTGTTCTTACCTTAAAGGAGAAGTTCACTTCCAGAACAAAAATGTACAGATAATGTACTCACTCCCTTGGGATCCAAGATGGTCATGTCTTTCTTTCTTCAGTCGTAAAGAAATAGTTTTTTGAGGAAACTATTTCAGGATTTTTCTCCATATAGTGGACTTCTATGGTGCCCCGAGTTTGAACTTCCAAATGCAGCCTAAATGCGGCTTCAAATGATCCCAAATGTGGTTGTAAACGATTCCAGCCGAGAAAGAAGATAATTCTTATCTAGCGAAACGATCGATTATTTTGTTTTTTTTATAAAAAAAAAATACAATTTACCTCACTGTAAAAAATACTTTTCTTACTTGTTTTTTTTTTTTTTCTTGTTTCCAGCCAAAATATCTAAAAATTCTTAAATCAATAAGGATTTTCTGCCAAAGGGGTAAGCAAAATAAACAAATTTTCAGCTTGAAATAAGATTATTTTGCTTACCCCACTGGAAGATTATTTAGCTTGTTTTAGGCAAAAACTCACTTTGTTGAATATGTGGTGTTATAATATCCAAAGTTCTTTAAAACTGTAGAAACTTGGTGGTGTGTCTGATTAAAACACTGAAAGATACCAGTCCTTTGCTCTCTTTTATTCCACTGAAGTGAAGAATCATAAATCTTTAACAATTAACATGACACGTAGTTCACATGGAGCAGGACTACCATGATGGACATGATGACAGGATGCACAGGATACACAACAGGATGATTTTAAGTCACTACAAACAATATAAAAAGAGAATCAAACTCATACAAACAACTCATCAATAAACATCAATATTGTACTCAATTCAAACAAGGATTGAATATCCAAACAATTCAAATAAACAAATTCAAACTATACAATGAGCAAACAAACTTACTTAACACATCCTAAGGAAAGGACTCAAAGGACATGGTTGGGTGCCCATTCAAACACCCACACCTCACCAAGGCAGAAAAGGGACAAAGGAAGGAAGTGAGGTCTATTTATAGACCTCAACCAGGGGGATTATGGGTAATGTAGTGCACCAGATATGGGTTCACCCTAATCGTAGTTTACTAGGAATTGTGGGTAATGTAGTACAAATAAAAGTAAGGGAAAAATAAGAAAAAAAACACAACAACAAATGAGTCAAATTCACAACAGCCGCCCCCAAATACAGTCATGTATTTGCTATTCATCAATTTGAGGTAACAGAATCAATTTAGCAACCGGACGTACGTAAGTTTTCCCATTAATAGAAATCTCGGCTACTCTGACCCGTCTATCCTGACTAGGTAAAAGACGCACTACCCTACCAATGGGCCATGATGCTCTTGGAAGCTGGGAATCAATAACTAACACAACAGCAGAATCATTTAGATTAGGATTTTCTCTATTCCATTTTTGACGGAGCTGCTGATCTGGTAAATAATGACGAATAAAGGCCGTCCAAAACTGGTCAACAAGGACCTGGCTATGGCGCCAAGATCTGCGGCCAAGGAGCTCAGTGTTGGCATAAATAACCTGGGGTAGAGAAGAATCCCGCCGCCCCATTAGGAGGAGATTTGGGGTGATGGGATCAAGATCTGCAATATTGGAGGAGGCGTAACCAAGTGGCTTCGAATTTAACACTCCTTCAACTTCTGTCAGAACTGTCCGTAGGATTTCTTCTGATACTCTTTGGCTGCCAAGTACCACACGTAGAGCCGTTTTAACGGAACGAACCTCTCGTTCCCATGAGCCTCCGAAATGAGGTGCTTGGGGTGGATTAAATTTGAATTTGATCTGCTGATTTTCCAATTTAACTTGTAACTCAGTGGTAAGGTTCTGGAAAGCTTCTTTCAATTCTCTCGCAGCTCCACGGAAATTACTTCCTTGGTCACAAAGAATCTCATATGGCTGACCTCTCCTGGATATAAAACGGCGCAGGGCCATTAGAAAGCTGTCCACGTCTAAACTGGTTAACAAATCGAGATGCAGACATCGAGTAGTCTGGCACTTAAACAGAATGCCCCATCTCTTTTCTGTTCTACGACCAGTCTTGACATGGAAAGGGCCAAAACAGTCCATCCCGGTTGACCAAAAAGGAGGTTTGAACAACCGGAGCTTAGAGAGTGGAAGATCTGACATTTTAGGGATTGATGGCTTAGCTTTCCACTTTCTACATTCCAAGCAAGCCAACTGATGTTTTTTTATCGCTTGTCTTCCTCTAATTATCCAATAATTACGTCGAAGTTCTGAGAAAACTCTCTCTGGACCAGGATGGAAAAGTTTCTCGTCACAGTCTTTGATGATTAAACTAGATAGTGGATGTTTAGAGTCAAGAATGACTGGATGAACCATTCCAGGTTCCATATCCTCTACTTGTCTGAGCCTGCCACCCACTACAATAAGTCCCGTTTCTTCTCTGAATTCAGGGGAAAGTGTAAGGAGACGACTTTGAGATTCAATGGACTTTCCTCTCTTTAGAGACTGGTACTCAGAAGGGAAACTTTGTTGCTGGGCTTGTCTTAAAAGAAGGGTTTGAACAACTGAGGGTTCACAAGAATCAGGACTATGTTGTCGCATTAACTCAGTTGTGGCAGACTTTAACTCTGACCATGACTGGAAACAGGAAGGGTCTGGAAGTACAAAATCATCTAATAGTGTTAATCCACAAAAAAGTGGTTTTCGGAGCTCAGGGTCAGGATTAGCAGATCGGGACACTAGATTTTGAGGCCACTGATGTGAAGGAAATTTTAAAAATGATGGACCTTGTCGCCATCTATGATCAGGTTTGGCCAGCTCAACAAGCGTTTTGCCTCTAGTGATGTCATCTGCTGGATTCTGTGCAGAAGGAATATATCTCCAAAAAGAGAGATCAGTGAGTTCCAAGATTTCGGTAACTCGATTGGCTACGAAAACTTTGTAACGGCAGGAAGAGGAATGCAGCCAAGACAAAACAGTTGTTGAATCTGACCATAAGACTGTATTTGTCAAGGAAAGAGTCAGTTCCTTTTGCAAAAGTTTTGAAAGCTGTGCACCTGTTAAAGCAGCGCAAAGTTCGAGGCGAGGGATGGAAATTTGCCTTTTTGGGGCAACTCGAGATCTTGCCATGATGAAGGAAGTATGTACCATGCCCTTGTCAGTTTCCATACGCAGATAGGCTACTGACCCATATGCGTTCTCCGAAGCGTCGCAAAAAATATGCAACTCTCTAGACAGAATTTGCTCGGGAGGTAAATTTAAGTAACAGCGGGGAAGCTGCATCAATGGCAAGTCAGGTAGCTCAGTTTCCCAAGCCTTCCAGGCCTGTTGGATAGGACTTGGCACAAGGGGGTCGTCCCAACCCCGTGACTTCATCCAGCATTGCTGTACAATGACCTTAGCTCGCGTTGTAAAGGGGGTAATATAACCCAAGGGGTCATATTGACTAGCGAGAACTTTATAGATATTGCGCATTGTTGTTACATTGTACTCCACAGTTCGAGATCGATACCCCAATGAATCGGAGGGACAGTGCCAACTCAGACCCAAAGCTCCTTCCTTTGGATCCAAATGATCTTGACTGATCCAAAGTTCAGCACTCTCAGACCTGGCTTCAGGAGGAAGATGTCTCACAACATCAGGCTGGTTACTTGCCCACTGTCTAATTTCAAATCCCCCACTCATCAGTAAGGAACGTGTGCGGTCAAGGTGCTTCTTTGCGACTTGTGCATGTGGGAAACTCTCCAAACAGTTATCTACATAGAACGATTGAAGTACAGAATTCACTACATCTTCATATCCTTCTTGGTGGTCACATACATGCCTCTGTAAGGCATAGGTTGCGCAACATGGACTACATACTGTGCCGAATGGCAAAACTTGCCATTCGTAGATATCAGGTGAGTTTGATCTCTGCATGTTGCGCCACAAGAAACGTAAGAGGGGACGATCTTCTGGTAGTAGCCTAATTTGGTGAAACATAGATTTTATGTCTCCACTAATGGCTACGGGATACTGGCAGAATCGAAGTAATACACCAAGCAAGGAGGGGCCTAATTGTGGACCAGGCAGAAGTTGGTTGTTCAGTGACGTACCTTTACATTGATAGGAACAATTGAAAACTATTCGTGGTTTCCCATTATGCTCTACAAGATGATGAGGGATATACCATGATTCTTTCGATGAGTCATGAGGAAGTTCTACCTTGGAAATATAACCAGACTTCTCCAACTTGGCAATTTCTTGATCATAGACAGCAGCAGATTCAGGATTTCTTTGTAGGCGGCGCTCAATACTTCTGAGGGAGGACATAACTGAATTTGGTGAGGCTCGTAACTGAACAGCAGAAGCAGCATGCAACAAAGGAGTGGCATATCTTTGCACACCATCAATGTCCACTCTTTTGGTCTTAGAGGCTAACAAATCCAAAGCTTCTTGGTCCTGCTTGGATCTAGTAATGACCTTTTCATTCCTGAACGGAAGGATATCCAGTTGCCATAGTTTCTCTACATCATGACGAAGATCCTCAAGTGGATTGAGGCTGGTGAAAAGACATTGCATCTCATTAGTGTTGGGAATTGGAGTTGGGCCTTGCAGTACCCAACCCAACTGGGTCTGGATTGCAGCTGGAGATTTAGGAGGTCCGAAATACACCTGGTCAATTGGATTTATCAGGTGTGGATAGTCTGCCCCAATAAGGATAAGTGGTTGAACTTTAGAGAATTCTGGAAGTGGTAAATCTTGAAGATGTCTGAAACGTCTCTTTAAAGTCTCAACAGGATATGTCTGTTCTGCCAATCCCAATCTGGCAGCAGAAAAGGCATTGGAAATGGTATACTTCCTTTCTGGTTTGGCAATTGAGGATATTTCAAAGGTTACAGAGGAGCCTTCAAGTGCAATAGTATCTTGGCGTACAGTCCTAACAATTAGGGACTCTGCTTTCCCCTTGAGGCCTAAATAATCAGACGCTTGAGATAGCAACATGGTACGTTCTGATCCATCATCAAGGATGGCATACGTTTGGAGGAATCGACCTTCATGATGGAGAAGTACTTCAACAACTTTCAGGAGCACCTTTCCGGAACCTCCAAGTCGACTAAGATAGAACGTACCATTATCCTGATCACGACTATTAACTCCATGAAGGATACCAAGATGTCGGCCATTGCACTCTGGACAGGGTTTTTTCAAGTCACAGTCAACAGCTAGATGGTTGAGCCCACATCTCCAACATTTTTTGTTTTCTCTAATCCAATCACCCTTTTTGTTGTCTTCTAGAGATCTAAAGGAAGGACACAGGCCAATGAAATGCTGTCTACTGGAACAATATGCACATGAATACTTGGAACACTGCTCTGGATTTCTCGGGTTCTGGGGTTGCTTATTACTGGATCTTGATGCAACATAATTACCATTAGCTCCATACAAGACTGTCCGAGTGTTCGAGTGAGTCTTTGCTTGAGGTTTATTTAGGAATGGTTTTGGGAAGTCACTAACTTGATCAGCCATTGCTTGACATTCAGCTTCTTCTTGGAGCCAGACAGAAAAGTTAACCAAGTTGTAATTTTGACCATTTACGCTAGCACGAGCATAACGGGCAAAGTTGGTCACATATTCTGTAGGCAATTTACTAAGCAGTTGTTGTACATGAGAGGCACAGGTTAGTTCCGATTTAGCTTGATCTTGGCCCAAAGATTGGAGCATGCCAACCAAAGCTCGAACCTTCAGTGCGAAACTACTAAACGCTCTGCTGTCACCTGGTCTCACCTTAGGAAGAGCTAGAATGGCTTTGATTTCTCTCAAAACTAGCTGATGGGGTTGCCCATATTTCTGTTGAAGTGCAAAAAGAGCCATACTGTATGGTCTAGGATCATTAGCATAAGCTAGAGCTAAATTGCGAGCAAGAGGAAATTTTAAATGATCCAACAAGATATGGTATTTGTAATGTTCTGACTCATAAGGTGACAACAGGTTTGTCAGAGCTAACTGCAACATTGCAAATTCTTGAGGATCATCATTCACCAGAAAAGGAAAGGAAGGTCCCTGCACACGAGAAATAGGATAGGAAATGGCTTGTTGTGAAGCATATGGCTGGGAGTATGGATGAGAATGAAAATATGGAATTCCAGATGCCTGGGTAGTGGAAACAATCGGTTGGACAAATGGAGGATGTTGTTGTACAACAAGATTCCCTGAGTAACCTACAGAATGTGGCTGCGTATAGTAACCTACATTAGCTGAGGATACATGAGGAGTCGGTTGAGGCTGAGAGGGTAACTGTTCTGGTCTGATCTGTGAAGGCAACTGAGTATTAACCAAAGAGGAGAAGGAATTACTTGGTAAATAACCGCCTGCCTGTGTTAAACCAGCTGGTTGTACAAACACTTGCGGTGCTTGGATTTGAGGGGAATTAACAGGGTCAGCAACTACTGGAACTACAGGAGATTGGGTCATAATACCTGCTTGTAGTTGTAATGTGTCAGATGTATGTATATGTTGAGGTGGACTACGTAACAATGAAGAAGGTGGAAGGGGCAGAGAACTAGGCCTACACAATGGAAGTGGTGATGGAGCAGCCGATGAATTACCTTGCTTACATGTAGATTTCTGTTCAGCTTTCTTAATACATGCACACAATTCTTGAACAATAGGTGGTTTATCAACAGCATTATCATCATCAGAAGCATTGTCATCATCATCAAACGACTCAGATAAATCAGAATGTTTGGAAGAAACTACTAACCGTGACATTCTAGACATAATCTCTCCAAGCATACTCTTAAGTCCAAGTATTTCTTGTTTAACATCCATATCGAGCAAGTCAGGCTGATACTGTTCATCTTGAGCAGATGAGCAAGTGGCAGGTCCCAAAGAACATGAATTTTCATTGTCTGTTTGTTGACTGTCACCTACAACTAATGTTGGTGAGGAAGGAGGTGGAGGATAAGCATGTTCTCGTACCATACAGTCTGGAAAACGGGCAGGAGGTCTTCTCATTCTTACACTACGCCGGGCTGCAGGTCTTGTATAATTCATCCCACCAAATTTCTACCTCCGGCTCGAAGGACCATATGTTGAATATGTGGTGTTATAATATCCAAAGTTCTTTAAAACTGTAGAAACTTGGTGGTGTGTCTGATTAAAACACTGAAAGATACCAGTCCTTTGCTCTCTTTTATTCCACTGAAGTGAAGAATCATAAATCTTTAACAATTAACATGACACGTAGTTCACATGGAGCAGGACTACCATGATGGACATGATGACAGGATGCACAGGATACACAACAGGATGATTTTAAGTCACTACAAACAATATAAAAAGAGAATCAAACTCATACAAACAACTCATCAATAAACATCAATATTGTACTCAATTCAAACAAGGATTGAATATCCAAACAATTCAAATAAACAAATTCAAACTATACAATGAGCAAACAAACTTACTTAACACATCCTAAGGAAAGGACTCAAAGGACATGGTTGGGTGCCCATTCAAACACCCACACCTCACCAAGGCAGAAAAGGGACAAAGGAAGGAAGTGAGGTCTATTTATAGACCTCAACCAGGGGGATTATGGGTAATGTAGTGCACCAGATATGGGTTCACCCTAATCGTAGTTTACTAGGAATTGTGGGTAATGTAGTACAAATAAAAGTAAGGGAAAAATAAGAAAAAAAACACAACAACAAATGAGTCAAATTCACAACACACTTAATTTTGACTTTGTATGTCGAAAAACATCTTATTTTCTCCCTCAACTTCAAAAATCATTTTAAAATCATGCTACATCATAGCAGAGATTTTGAAGTTGAGGAAGAAAATTAGATGTGAGTTTTTCGACACGCCCTAACTGTCTTGAACCAGAAAAACAACATTTGAGGTTAATAAGTATATGAACTGTAATTAAAAAAATAAAATAACACATTGTTAACAGATCAGGATCGTTTAGAGCCCTTCTGAAGCTGCACTGAACTGTATTTTGGCACCATAGAAGTCCACTATATGGAGAAAACTTCTGAAATGTTTTCCTCAAAAAACAAAATTTCTGAAGTAAGAAAGACATGAAATTCTTGGATGACAAGCGGGTGAGTATATTATCTGTACATTTTTGTTCTGGAAGTGAACTTCTCCTTTAAAAGGATAGAACACCCAAAAAATAAAAAGGAAAGTTCATCCTCATGTCATGTAAGAAAGTTCATCTTCGGAACACAAATTAAGGTATTTTTGATTAAATCCAAGAGCTTTTTAACCTTGCATAGACAACAACGCAACTACCACATTCAAGGCCCAGAAAGGTAGTAAGGACATAAAATGATAAAATAGTAATATAGTAAACGTGCATCAAAGACTTTTTTTTGTGCATAAAGTATTCCCGTAGCTTCATAACTGATATGAGCCACATGATACCACATGGACTATTTTAACAATGTCCTTACTACCTTTCTGGGCCTTAAATGTGTCAGTTGCATTGCGGTCTATGCAGGGTAAGAAAGCGCTTGGATTTCATCAAAAATATCTTAATTTGTGTTCCAAAGATGCACAGGTCTTACAGGTTTGGAACGACATGGGGGTCAGTAATTAATGACAGAATTTCATTTTTGGGAGAACTATCTCTATTCTCAAAGAATGATGTTCAAATTGGTTAACATATTTGGATCTGTCTGTGTGCATATTTGCAGGTGTTTCGAGAGGACGGCATCATGTCCGGGTACCGTCATCCTAAGAGCTCAGCGCTGGACTGCGTTCTCAGCAGTTTTCAAATGACCAATGAGACGGTCAATATTTGGACCCACTTCCTGCCGACCTGGTAAAGCGCCCAGTTAAACGTGATTCCTTTTTAGTGCCAGAAGTAGTGGTTTGTCAGCTTTGAAGCTTTTGGTTGAGCTGCTTCATTATGCAATTTGGATCTAGCTTAGGAGCGCACACTTTTATACAATATCCGATTTTACACACACACTAAATTACTTGAAAAGTAATTATTGTTATATTTGAAGTACAAATTAAAGGTGCTTTATTATTTGGTAATGGTACTGCTGTGATTATTTTCTTATCACCTTTAACTTTTCAAATTGGCAATTTTTTCCAATTCTTCTTCTCCTTTTTTAAATATTGCAATAAATATCTTACCGTGATTTTATCGTATCATGAGATTTTGATATTGTTACATCCCTAAACTTTATATGAATATGTAGAATATATTATATAATAGCTAACGTTATGTTTATTTACTAAATATTTATTTATATTATTTATTTAATAATATTTATTTTTAATAAGTAAACAAACTATTAATTAAATAGGGAGTTGGTAAGATTTTTTTTACATATATATATATATATATATATATATATATATATATATATATAAAAAATTTTTATATTTTTAAAAGCAATTTCTCATGTTCACCAAAATACAGTAAAAACAGTAATACTGTCAAATGTTTTATATTTTATTATTTTAAAATGTAATTTATTCCTGTGATGCAAAGCTAAATTTTAATTCCAGTTTTCAGTGTCACATGATCCTTCAGTAATCATGCTAATATGCTGATTTGCTGCTTAAGAAATATTTCTATTTAAAATATTTGTGTCAATGTTCAAAACAGTTCAGCTGCTTTTTAATATTTTTGTAAAAAGCGTAAAACATTTTTTTCCAGGTTTATATGATTCATTCAAAAACACAGCATTTATTTGAAATAAAAGTCTTGTGTAACATTATAAATGTTTTATTGACACTTTTGATCAATTTAATGCATCCTTGCTGAACTATACATTTTTTTTAATGTTTTAAATTAATCTAAAGTGATGATAAAGACATTTATAATATTACTAAAGATTTCTGTTTCAGATAAATACTGTTTTTATGAACTTTCTATTCATCAAAGAAACCTGAAAAAAATTTACTCAGCTGTTTTTAAGTCAAGTCAAATTTTATTTATAGAGCACAAGCTTAACACAACCGTAGTTGATCCAAAGTGCTTTACAATAAAAATAAAAAAACAGCAAAAGATAAAACAAATATAAGAACAATTAAAATCTAAATTCATAACACAACAATTTAACACAAATTAACTATTCAAAGTACATGCACAACATCACCCAAATGCTAATGAGTGAAAGTATGTCTTTAAGCTTGATTTAAAAACATCCAATGATGTAGAAGCTCTGATGTGCAATGGTAAACTGTTTCAGAGTTTTGGGGCAACTACTGAAAAAGCCCGATCACCCTTTGTTTTACAGCGTGAACGGGGGACGGATAATAGTAACTGATCATCTGTAACCGAGAGAGTGTAGATTGAGGAAGGCCAGCGTACTCTAAGATCTAAGTCAGAAAAGAACTGTGATCTAATGTCCTGCATTTTCTGAACAAAAAAAATCTGAAAATTGTTTACAAGTCTCAGTATTGACATCAGGAACTGAACAAATAGCAGGATTAAGGACAGAATTTATGGTTTTCTATTGGCATTTTTTGCAATCAAGTTGGAAAAATATTTGGATTTTGCCTCCTTAACAGAATCTTGATAAGAGATGAAGGAGTTTTTTTAAAATTTGGTAGGAAACCTAAAGTCATTTTAACATAATAAATGTTTTTGAGCAGCAAATCAGAATATTAGAATGATTTCTGATGCTAAAAAATCAGCTTTGAAATCACATTAAAAAAAAAATCATTTTAAAACATATACAGATAGTAAGCAGTTATGTCAAATAGTACAAATATTTCAGAATTGTACTGTTTTTGCTGTACTTTGGATCAGATAAATGCAGGCTTGGTGAGCAGAAGAGACTTCTTTAAAAAAACAATACAAATCTTGACTGGTAGTGTGTGTGTCTATATAGAAAGATTTACAGTTTAGACTCTTAATTGGATGTGGAATATTAAGTGTCAAGCTCTACTTTTCTCACACAAGACATAAATGCCCATGTGTGACCTGAGCTGTGCTCTTCTAGGTACTTCCTGTGGCGGTTCAGTGTTCTGTGCTCCTCTCTGGACTTCCTGACGGAGAGCTACACCTGGCCACTGCTCGTCTACATGCTTATGATCTGCCTGTACCCCTTCACCTCCAGCTGCGCTCACACCTTCAGCACAATGTCGGCCGAGGCTCGTCACATCTGCTACTTCTTCGACTACGGCGCGCTCAGCCTCTACAGTCTTGGTACGCTGCGGTTCTCACGGGTGATTCTGGCCTGTTTGTTTGGAGTTGCATTTAACTGTAAACTCTATTGGTTGGTAGATACGCACATTCTCATCATTACACTGACACAGTGGCCATTCATACCAAATATTTCCTATTTAAACATCAGTGCGTGCAGATAAGGGGGATTTAGTCATGCATAGCCAGAGTTTTGACTAAAAACCTCACCTATGGTCATGCTACAGATTATTTTAGTCATGAATAGCCTACTAACTGTAGATAGACAGTAAAAGTGAACAGCATATGTAAAGCCTCCCACTGTAGTTTGTACTCCTACTGTAGAACATTTACAACATAAATGATAAAAGAGACCTGATGTAATCATTGTATAAAACGTGCATAGAAATTTAATGCTGCTCAGATGATTTTATGAAAAAGTGACCAATTTTAATTCCTGTTCTTCATTCAAAACACATGTCATTTCAAATAAATATTAAATACAAAACCTAAATGGCATAAATGAAAGAAAGACCATTAAAAATGTTGCACTGAAACTGAAATACAAATAAGTGAAAGCTACATAGAAATATTTAAAAAAAACTAAAAAGAATAAAAAATACATAAACTGAAAAAACCTAAACTGAAAAACAAGAAAGAAAGAACATTAGAAATGTTGCACTTAAACTGAAATAAAAATAAGTGAAAGCTAAACAGAAATATTAAAAAAAAAAAAAACTGAAAAAAATGTAAAAAAGAAAATTAGAAATGTTGCCCTGGAACTGAAATAAAAATAAGTGAAAGCTAAATAGAAATATTTAAAAAATAATAATAATTTTTATTGTGTTTTTTAACACAAAAACTGAAAAAAAAAAAATTAGAAAATTAGAAATGCTGCAAACCAAAATAAAAAAAGTGAAAGCTAAATAGAAAAAATAAATACATAAAGAACACATTTCAAAACCTAAAATGAACAATATATTATTAATATATTAATAAATAAATATATTTATTAATATATTAATAATAAATATATAATTATTTTTAGTTTTCATTTTAAGGTTAAGTTTTACAAATTTTGCAATGCCTATATTTTTAAATACGATTATAGTATTAATATCTTGAATTGGCTTGTATTTTTATATTTTCAGTTTTCATAGAAGAAAATTATTAAAGAAAAAAAACTAATAGAAATGACAAAAGCACATTTAAAATGAAAATGAAAAGTGTAAATATAAAAATAAAAGCTAATTAAAGATTAATAAATGCTATAATCCTATATAAACATTATTTAAGGTTTATTGTCCCCCCTTTTTTATATATTATTATAGTATTTATTATCTAGCTTTCTAGAATTTTAGAAGAAAATTATTAAAGAAAAAAACAAAAACTAATAGAAATGACAAAAGCACATTTAAATAATAAATAATACTATATAAATAATTCTTAACGCTGCATGAATGACCATTTTATTTATTAAGGTTTGTCCCTTTTAAATAAATACCAGTATTTTTACAAATTATTATAGTGTTTATAATTGTCTTCAATTGCCTTTTATTGGTATCTTCATGCAGGTTTTTCATGCAATATTTATTTAATTTCATTTCAGCTTTATTTCAGTTACCAAAAATGACGTTTAATACTTTTAGATAACAATAACACTGCATTCCTGTACCTCAAACAATACAGCTTAGTGCAAGCAACACCAAGATCATGGGTTTGATTTCCAGAGAATGCATGAACTGATAAAGAATGTCCTGATTGCACTCCAAGTACAGCACGAAATGCAAATGCATAAATGTAAAATGAACATGACATTGTGAGATAAATGTGCCCGAGCGGCTGCTTCTCATCCGCTGTCCTTGACAGAATATTGAAAAACCCTGAACACAATTCTGATGTAAATCTGATGACATGTCGGAGAATTTCACGATGGCCGGCGGTAGAAATGAATGCGTCTCGGACGGGTTGATGTGAGGTTACGGAAAGCCTGAGCTTTGGAGGAAATGAGCCGTCTAACGCACTGCGGCTGCCATTTTATTGTATAACTTCAAAGGAAAGAAAGCAAATGCTCTGGCTCCAGAGAAAACCTTTAAAGTCTGCATTGATAAAGAGTGAAGGCTGAAGAACTACTGGTATTGTTCGAGCCACTTATAGTTCGAGCTAGTGTGAAATATAAGCGTAATTTAAATATGAGCACTTTACCTTACATTGAGTGAGGGATTCAATGCACCTTTCAAACATTAACAACTCATTTTCTTGATAAAGGAATGATTGTTCTTTCAAGTGGAAATCGATTTAAATGTATTTATTTGAAAAGTAATCCTATTTCTGCAGTATTTCCATTCATTTGGCTTTGGACAGCTTCTGTGCTGGATGATGGTACGGTCATCTGTTCAATATCCTGCGTGTAGAGCAGTGAGTTTTTGTTGTAAGCTCCTGTAGTCTTATAAAAATATTATTCTTTCATATGTGGAATCCATCTCTGGTCATGTTTTCCAGTTGTGGCGAAGAAAGGCCTCTTTTAGTGGCTTTGAGAGAAGCAGAAAAGCTGTGTATGTCCAGCAGCAGTGAATGTGTGGATAGGGTACAATAGCCAAGCATTACAAAAGAAGCAATTCAATATAACTCATACAGTAACCCCACAAAAACTTTTTTTTTTTTTTTTGTGCAGTATATGTCATATACTACCTACTATTTTTCTTAAAACTGTATATACATAAAATATTACATATTGCACATGACCTCATCACAGATTTATCTTGGAAGTAAAATTTGGTTTTACCAAATTAATGAGAAAATAAAATGCATATTAGATGGAAAACAAAAATTTAAAAAGAAAGACGCCTGGCAAATAACTGAAATATGTTTGAGCTGAAGCACTAAAATTATTCAAACTGAAAAATAAATTAATCCTAAATAACAGAAACAATAACAGAAAAACTGAAACTGACAAAATCACATTTAAAATTAAAGTGAAAAAGTAAATTCAGGATTAATAAATGCTGGAATACTATATAAATAATGGTTAGACTATTTTATTAATTAAGGTTTATTGTCCCTTTTAAATATGTCAGCATTGTTTACATATTAGTATAGTATTTATCATTGTCTTGAATTGGCTTTTACTTTTATATTTACAGTTTTCATTTTTTCAGGAAATTAAAAAGATTCTGGAAATTATTGAAGAAAAACGTGAAAACTAATAGAAATGACAAAAGCGCATTGAAAATTAAAATGAAAAGTGTAAATACAAAACTAAAAGATAATTTAATATTAATAATACTATAATACTATATAAATAATAATTAACACTGCAGGAATGACTCATTTATTTATTAAAGTTTGTCTCTTTAAAATAAATACCAATAATTGTATATATTATTTTAGCATTTATTATTATTTTGAATTGGCTTTTATTTTTACATTTTCAGTTTTCATAGAAGAAAATTATTGAAGAAAAAAACTGCTAATAATTACACATTGAACATTTAAATTAATTAAATTAAAGTGCAAATATAAAAATAAAAGCTAAATCAAGATTAATAAATTCTATAATAATATATAGAAAATAATGAACATTTATTTATTAAGGTTTATTTAGTAAAAAAATCAATATTTTATATACTATTATAGTATTTATTAATATCTTGAATTGGCTTTTATTTTTATATTTTCAGTTTTCATAGAAGAAAATTATTGAAGAAAAAACCCAGATAACTATAAGAAATGACAAAAGCACATTTAAAATATAAAAATAAAATCTTATGCAGTATTAATACTATTCTACTTAATGCTGCAGTAATAACCATTTTATTTATTAATGTAAATTCTCCTTAAATAAATACCAATATTATATATTATAGTGTTTAATAATAATCTTGAATTGGCTTTTATTTTTATATTTTCAGTTTTTGTTTTCATTTTAGTTTGAGTATTACAGTTGCACAGTATTTTCTTGGAAATAATGGTCCATTTGCATCTAAATATAGTGTATTTTTAAGATTGCAATTCAGTTATTTCTGGGGGGGAAATCGCATGCTATGCACAGTATGCATACTACATACTGCAGAAATAATTCAAGTATTTTAGGTACATGTTATTTAAATACAATCAGTTGGACAAATGTGCAGGCATCATGCCACTTTTATTTGATATTTTATTAAATAACACAATGACATTTAGACACTTTCTCTAAAAATTTTTTAGGACCATTGGAATTTGAAAAATTTATATTTAGTTTCTTTGTTTATATCTCAATCTGTTAACAATCTTTTTTTTATTTATACAAGATTTATAGTTAGTGAACCAGGAATGTGCTCAATGCCGTTTCTAAAAAACAAAACTTATATCCAAATGAAAGCATGCATTAATCTTCAGTGTTTTTGTTGAATAAAAGAGACCTGATTTAACTCACAAAGAGTAAAATGTGCACTGACATTTTAGTGCTGCTCTAGAAGATTGAATAAAAAGTGGTCTGTTTTACCTGATTTCACCCTGAAACAAACCTCTTGCCACTATCAGTTCTTAATATATGAAACATATAAAATGTGAGTACACCCCTCACGTTTCAGCAACCATTTTAGTATATCTTCTCAAGGGACAATACTATGGAAATGTAACTGAGACATATTTTAGAGTAGTCTGTATGCAGCTTTTATAGCAGTATAGATTTACTTTCCTCTGAAAATAACTCAACATAAAGCCATTATTGTCAAAACAGTTGGCAACAAAAGTGAGTAACAGCAGTATGTTGTTTAACCATCATCAGCAAAGCCACATGTCCTATTCATCATGTTTATGTTTTTGCCTGCTTGACAGGACCATACAAAGTCATACATCTTGTATTAGAGCAGTTCAAATAAGGTACTTTAAGTACAATTCTCTCATACTGACCACTGGATGTTCAACATGGCATCTCATGGCAAAGAACTCTCTGAGGATTTGAGAATTAAAATGGTTGCTCACTACAAAGATGACCAAGACTATTAGAGGTTCAGTAACACCCTGAAACCAAGTTACACTGCAGTGGTCAGGGTCACACAAAGGTTTTCCAAGATGGTTTCCATTCGGAACAGGCCTCGCAAAGGTCAGTCAACAAAGTTTGAGCACTCGTTCTGTGCGTCAGGTGCAGAATCTGGCTTCAAAAAACAGACGCAAACAGATGCTGCTAGCAAAAGTTGCAGAAGTAGAAGGTCAGCTTGTCAGTGCTCAGACCATGACCATATGCCACACACTGCAACAAGTCGGTTTGCATAGGCGTCATCCTAGAAGGAAGCCTCATCTGAAGCTGGCTCACAAGAAAGTCGGCAAACAGTTTGCTGAAGACAACCTGTCCAAGAGCATGAATTACTGGAACCATGTCCTGTGGTCTGATGAGACTATTGAGATAGACTTGTTTGGCTCAGATGGTGTCCAACATGATTGCCGATGCCCTGGTGAAGAGTACCAAGAAAATTGTGTCTTGCCTACAGTCAAGCATGCTGGGGGCTGCATGAGTGCTGCTAGTTCTGGGGAGCTGTAGTTCATTGAGGGAAACATGGATTTTATTATGTACTGTACATTCTGAACAGTGTTGTTTTCGTCAACGATGACGATGACGAATTCATTTCGTTGACGCCACTTTTTTTCATGACGATAATGAGACGATGACGAGGTAAAAATGGCTCGTTGATGACTAAAACATGACGAGACGTGTGAGTTTTCGTTGACGAGACGAGAATAGACGAAAATGTTAGTGGGTGGTCCGTCAGGCGTTTAAAATGCATGACATTTCAGCTTATTGTGCATGCCAGTTACAACCTAAAAAGTATCTGCCGCTATGGCAAGCTGTTTTAGCATTAAATACTCTTTGCCATACTAGTATGGCAAGCCGTTTTTGCATTCTATCCATGTTTGGTTACGCCCACCACCTGGTGTGCAGCGCACAACGTGCTCAACACGTCACATTGTTGGCACTCAGACAGACAGACGGTTAACCATGATGGGTGGTCGCAAACGGCGAGAGGACCAATGGGTGTATTTCAAATATGTCTTTTATGTCTAAAACCATTCCTTCATTATTGTAATTATTGGTGAAGATAGTCGATCCGGAAGCTCACATTGTGTTGAACTATAGTTATTGCTAGTTATATTGCTATTTTCACAACTTATAAGTGACACTACCCAACAGCAAAATACTAACTGACCTACAATAATTTGTTAAAAGACTACTTTTTCCTCTTTTTTTGACTAAAACTAGACTGAAACCTTTTTGACTTTTTGTCGACTAAAATTGGACTAAAACTATCACATTTAGAAGTGACTAAAACTAATAAGCATTTTAGTCCAAAAGACTAAGACTAAATCTAAGATGGTTGTCAAAAGCAACACTGATTCTGAAGCAGAACATGATGCCTTCCCCCCAGAAACTAGGCCGAACCGCAGTTTTCTAACATGATGACGATCCCATACACATCACCAAGATGACAACTGCCATGCCGAGGAAGCTGAAGGTGAAGGTGAAGGTGATGGCGTGGCCAAGTATGCGGCTCTGAGGAGTGGAAGAGGATCCCAGCAACAACCTGTGGAGTTCTGGTCAATTTAATGCTATGGATGATTAAGGCAGTGCCAGATAACAATGGTGCTAACATAATATATTGAAACTTTGGACAAGTTCACTTAGGGTGTACTTACTTTTGTTGCCAGCTATTTTGACAATAGAGGCTGTATGTTGAGTAATTTTCAGCTATATAAGCTGCACATTGACTACACTAAAATATATCCAAGTTTCATTTCTGTAGTATTGTCCCTTGAGAAGATATACTAGTAAAATAGTTGCTGAAATGTGAGGTGTGTACTCACTTTTGTGACATACAGTACTGTATACCCTAATGAAATCATGCATTAATCTTCAATGTTTTAAAAATGCTGCACTCTTTTCTAGGCTGTGCCATCACATACGGCTCATACGTGATGCCCGACTGCTGGGTAAACAGTTGGCTTCATCAGCATTTTGTGACCATTGCTGTCTGCAACTCTCTCTTTTGCACCAGCATGTCCTGCTACTCCAGGTGAGAGGTTTCAGAAGGTAATTAAGACTCATTTACTAAGTGTGTGATTACAGGAGCTAATGCAGATGCCATTTCAAAGCCCGACTCACAATAATAGGGAGTTGATTATATAACTTAAGTCCTTCTCACACACAGAGCTTTGTTTGCTCTGACCTTATTCCTGGTTGCACAAAAGGTTTCAGTCATTTGAATAAATAAATTATTTACAAAAGTACTTAACTGTTTTTTGAATTCATTGAATTAATTAGCTTGCTTCTGTAAAATATTAAAAAGCTTTGGCACATCATTTGTCTCGCTCTGATGAAGGTTGTTTAGGAGAGGTGTGCGATTTACTTACTCTTAACAATCAGTGAACAATTATGTGTGGAGGATGAGAAATGAGCAAAACAATATCACATGGACATACTCGGAATATCATAGAGATGTGGGATTGGGGTTCTTGGACTTGGATCATTATTTAACCAACTAGCAGCCATCTACAATAACCTAGCAACTACATTAAAAACATTAGCAGCTCACAATACACTAGCATTTGTGGTGGAAACTTGTATGATCAAGCATCACTCACATGTTGTTGATGAAGTGTTAAAAAGAAGTGTATATATTTTAGTATATATATATATATATATATATATATATATATATATATATATATATATATATATATATATATAATCATATTTATATTTATTTTAAATGTTTATTTTGCATGATCAAGAAGCACACATTTTCTTCTTGAAGTAAAAAAAGAAAAAGTGCAAATATTGTTTTCATATTTTATTATTAAAATATTTTTTCTGAATAGAAATAATATATATAAATAAATAATAAATTCATTTAAATGTTTTTGCATGATTAAGCACCACTCACATTTTCTTCTTAAAATAAAAAAAAATTCTAAATAGTATTTAACATTTCTATTATTTAAATATATTATTTAAATTGTATGTATATTCATTAAACATAATAATTATATTTATATTTTTTTAAATGTTGGTTTTTGCATGATCAAGCACCACACATTTTCTTCTTAAAGTAAAAAAAATAAGTGTAAATATTATTATTTAATATTTTTATCACATTTTATATGTATAGTAATATAATATATATATATGTATATATAGATCTATATACATATACATGCATACATACATACATATATATGTGTGTAAATATTTTTTGTATTATCAAGCACCCCTCACATCATCTTCTTAAAATAATAGTATAAATATTATTATTTAAAATTTCTATTATTTAAATATTGTATATTAATATTAATGTAATATATGATATTTATATTAATTTAAAATGTTTGTTTTTGCATGATCAAGCACCACTCACATTTTCATCTTAAAGTAAAAAAGTGTTAATATTAGTATTTAATATATCTACTATTTAAATACTTTATATAAATAATCATTTAATAAAGTAATTTATTTATATTTATTTAAAATGTTTCTTTTTCTATGATCAAGCACCATCCACATTTTTTTAAAGTAAACAACTGTGTAAATATTATTTAATTTTTTTTGTATTTAAATATTTTATACAAATATTACAATCATAGTCTTATTTCGTTTTAGAATGTGTATGTATTTAAAATATTTAGTTTTTAATAGCAATTTAGTTTTTATTAAATTAGTTTTTAATTTTTTTATAGCATTCATGCATTTTCTTGTCTTCTGTAACATATGTTCATGTATGGTAAAATAAATATGTCCATAAATCCAATAAAACAGCTGGTTCAATGTCATTGCAAAAATTCTCAGGCATCACTTGATCACACATGACAATTTTCTTTTATATTTTGTTCAATATCTAAAGGCAGAATGTCAATGATGTTATATTTATTGATATTAATTTTGAGATGTGGGGTTGGGCTCTTTTGACTTGCACCATTAAGTAACCACCTAGCAACCACCAACAATAACCTAGCCACCACATAAAAACACCCTAACAACCGCCCACAATACCATAACATTGTGGTGGAAACTTTTACATAGCCAAGCACCACATTTTCTTCATTAAATAGTTTTTATTCACAAAATGTTGTAAATATGATGTTTAATGTCTCTATTATATTGATGTTTTAAATGAGTTTTAATATAAAATAATTATTTATTTATATATTACACATTTATATAATCATTTATTCATTTAAAATATAATTTTATTATAAAATAAAATATATATATATATAATTGGGTAAATATAAATCATCGATTCACTATATATTATATTATATTATATTATATTATATTATATTATATTATATTATATTATATTATATTATAATATAATATAAAAATGTTGTAAATATAATTGTTTAATATTTCTGTTATATTATTATTTTATATTAGTTTTAATATAATATAATAAGTTATATAATATGCATTAATATAATCATTTGTTTTATTGAAAATATTATTTTGGGGTAATTCACTGGTTCTCTATTCTATTCTATTCTATTCTATTCTATTCTATTCTATTCTATTCTAAACAATTCCCTAGACACCACATAAAAAAACACCCTGGCTATCGGTCACAATAACATTATTATTGTTTTAAAATGCATTAATATTTCTATTATATGACTTTTAATATAATATAATTATTGATTTATATAATATACATTTATTTATTAATTTAAAATATAACATTCTTAAAAACTATTATGGGGTAAATATAATTTAATGATTTCACTAATATTATATTATATTATAATAAATAAAAAATATATATTTTTAAATATATAAACATATTATCTATAGTAAATAGATTTTAAATGTGTTTTGCAAGTTTACATTTTAAGCATATCTATAAATATTATTATTTTTTATTATTTATTATTCTATTCTATTAATTTATTCTATTCTATTCTATTAAATATACTGTAAACATATTGTCTATAGTAAATTGTATAAACACTAATAATCTATTAAACATTTGACTGGTAGTGTATTTTCAGATGATTGCACTAGTTATCCAACTCTGAAAATAGCCAAAAAAACAATTAAATATCCAATATCAGCCAATAAACTGAAAAAATGGTGCTAAAAAAAAGTAAATTATATAATATAGATTTTAAATGTGTTAAGCAAGTTTGCAGTACAGGAAAGATATTATTTGAACATGTCTATAAATAATATTTTAGTTATTATATTATATGATTTTTATTACATATTTAAAATATTTATTTTCATTTATACATATAACTACAAAGCGTATCTATAACAAATACATTTTAAATGAGGGTGCATTTCCCTCTGTTTTTTGTACCAGGTTCGTAGAGTTGCAGTTTCCACAAAAAAGTAAAGTCCTCCGAACGGCCGCATTTATTGTCCCCTTCCTCTTTGATAGCTTCCCACTGTTCTACCGCGTAAGTACTGTACATTCACACTCCACTCTGTTTATGCACATTGTGTACACTGCAGATATGAATGCTCTCTTTCTCTCTCCTCATGTGTAGCTGCTGTCATGCTGTTGGGGGAGCTGTAGTCCCAGCGAAGCTCTGGCCAGCCACTCGTACCATCTGCTCTTTGCGTTGCTCACATGCTTCCTCTTTGCATCTCACCTCCCCGAGAGACTGGCTCCTGGGCGCTTCGACTACATCGGTACCTCCTTTTGTCGATTTTACAATCATCTTTGTTTAGTTCTCAGTGCTTACAGAGCTTCGCATCACGAATCTTTTGCCCACTTTTTCCACTCTCTCTGCTCCAAGGTCACAGTCACCAGCTCTTTCACATATGTGCGGTGGTGGGCACCCATTTCCAGATGGAGGCAGTGTTGACAGACATGACATCTCGCAAAGATTGGCTGACATCGCACTCTGTTGTACCATCATTTTTGGCCACCATGGGGGTTCTCGCACTGGGTGTCCTGCTCAACCTGGGCATCATCGGTATCTTTAGCGCCGGTTTATCGCGAATGCCTCGCCAAAGCACTTCGTCCTCCGGTGGTGCTCACCTTCATCAGGAGTAACAAGCTTTCTTGACCACTCCACACCTCACTGTGCACCTTTCTGGACGATTTTACTCGATAGCGCACTTACACAGTCACTTTCACTGATATATAAGCCTCTAGCCTTGATACTTTTGTACTAAGAAGCTAAACATGTATGCTATTCAAGATTTATTCTAGTTATTATCTCAGCCGAAAACCCTAATGATAATCGCGACCTTTCAGAAGTTGTTTTTTAGTCATCGATATGAAAGGTTCAGGGTTGAATGACGCTAATATCGATTTTTACAGGTTATATTCTAACATAGTTTGGTTTTTTTTATAAACACAATATGATGTTTGCATCATTACATATTAATGTTGTGTAACATTAACTGGAAAATTATTAAGTAGCATTAATCAGGGATTTTATATTTGCGTTAATTTCATCATTAGTAACACCATTAATATGATTAATCCAATTTTATGCTGTTTTGCATATCAAAATATACAACAATTACCCTTTTAAATACTCTGATTTGTAATGTCCCTTTTAATCATTATTTTCATTTACTGGAACGCCTTTGAATAATCTCACAGATTAGATTCAACTAAAGAACCATTTCCGCCGCAGGAACTTTACCCAGGAACTAGGGACCTTGGGGCGGTACTCGGTTTGTTTCCACCGCAGGAACCAGGATCTGGGTAGAAATTTGCCACTGAGAAAGTCCCTGCTCATGAAGTAGTACTTTTTCAATGGCCTCGAACTTTCAGGGGTGGGACTTGTATGGAGGCCTGTTTCCACTACTGAATAAAAACATTTCAATTTTACCATTTTAGCAACTTATCTCACAATTCTGACTTTTTCTCAGAATTATGAGATATAAACTGGCAATTGCGAGTTATAAAATCATAATTGCGAGATATAAACTTGCAATTCTGAGAAATGAAGTCAGAATTGTGATATAAACCCATAATTCTGTGAACATATTAGTCTTTTTTTCTCCTCAGAACTGGACTTCATAACCCACAATTGCAAGTTTATATCTCACAATTCTGAGAAAAAAGTCAAAATTACAACTGCAAAATTGCAAAAACTACAATTGCAAAATACAGTCACAATTGCGAGAAAAAAGTTGAGTCAAGTTTATATTTCGCAATTGTGAATCTATATCCCACAATTGTGAGTTTATTTTTTGCAATTCTAAGTTTATTTTTTGCAGTTCTGACTTTATATCTAGCAGTTCTGAGTTTACCTCTCGCAATTCTGAGTTTTTCTCTCGCAATTCTGAGTTTGTATCTAGTAATTGTCAATTTATTTCTCGCTATTGTGAGTTTATCTCTCGCAATTCTGAGTTTATATCCCGCAATTTTTACTTTTTTTCTCGCAATTTTGAGTTTATCTCTCGCAATTCTGAGCTTATATCCTGCAATTCTGACTTTATATCTAGCAATTCTTTCTTTATAACTTATAAACGAGTTTATATGACTGAGATGTAGACTCGAAATTGCACGAAAAGTCAGAATTGTGTGATATAAACTCACAATTCTGTGAACATGGTCTTTTTTTTTTCTCCTCAGAACTGGACTTTATAACTCTCAATTGTGAGATACAAACTCGCAATTGCAAGAAAAAAGTCGAAATTGTGAGATACAAAGTCAGAGTTTATATCTCGCAATTCTGACTTTGTTTCTCGCAATTGGGAGTTAATTTTATCGCAATTGTGAGCTTATATTCTGCAATTCTGACTTTATATTTAGCAATTCTTTCTTTATAACTCGCAATTGTGCATTTATATCACACGGTTATGAGAAAAAAGTCAGAATTGCGAGTTTCAGTGATGAAAATTGCGAGAAATAAGGTCAGAAATGAAATCAGAATTGTGTGACATAAACTCGCAATTCTGTGAACATAGTCTTTTTTTTCTCCTCAGAACTGGACTTTATAACTCGCAATTACAAGAATTGTGAGATACAAACTTGCAATTGCAAGAAAAAAAGGCTAAATTGTGAGATACATAGTCAGAGTTTATATCTCACAATTCTGACTTTATTTCTCGCAATTGTGAGTTAATTTCTCACATTTGTGAGTTTATATCCCGCAATTCTGACTTTATTTCTCGCAATTCTTTCTTTATAACTCGCAATTGTGCATTTATCTCAGTTACGAGAAAAAAGTCAGAATTGCAAGTTTATATGATGAATATTGTGAGAAATAAGGTCAAAAATGAAGTCAGAATTGTGTGATATAAACTCGCAATTCTGTGAACATAGTCTTTTTTGCTCCTCAGAACTGGACTTTATAACTCGCAATTACAAGAATTGTGAGATACAAACTCCAATTGCAAGAAAAAAAAAGTCAAAATTGTGAGATACAAAGTCAGAGTTTATATCTTGCAATTCTGAGTTTATTTCTTGCAATTCTTTCTTTATAACTTACGAACGAGTTTATATGACTGAGATGTAGACTCGAAATTGCACGAAAAGTCAGAATTGTGTGATATAAACTCGCAATTCTGTGAACATAGTCTTTTTTCTCCTCAGAACTGGACTTTATAAGTCGCATTTGCACGTTTATATCTCACAATTCTGAGAAAAAAGTCAGAATTGTGAGATACAAAGTCGGAGTTGCAAGAAAAAGTCAGAGTTCTGACTTTATTTCTTGCAATTCTGACTTTATTTCTTGCTTTTTTGAGTTTATTTCTCATACAAAGTTTTCTCTTATACAAAGTTGCGATTGTGAGGAAAAAAGTCAGAATTGCGAGTTTATATCACACAAATCTGAAGTCTGAGTCACAAGTCAGAATTGCAAAATGTAAACTTGAAATTGCGAGAAAAAAGTCGCAATTACCTTTTTTATTTTTTATTAAGTGGCGGAAACGTATGTTTTAAATGTAGTTATTTAAAACTCAAATTTAAACTCTCTATTTAAAAAACAAATTTGCGGTTTATTTATAAAGACAGCGCCAATTTCAAAATGTATGTTCCCTGAACTAAATTCTACGGCTATTAATGTTTAAATGAAAATGAAAAGAGGCAGTGGTGTTTGATATCATATTTCGTCTTATTATAAAAACAGTGAGGAAAATTGCAGTAGCCAAGGCGAGCTGACTGACGTCATCAAGTAAGCTGTTCCATTTGCAAAATTACTGGACTTGCGTCGTCCTGTTACCAAGAGTTCATACTCCCAAATTGAACTTGCGAACTCCGCGAAAGTCGCGTGCAATCCCACATCAGCAGACTATTTGCATAATTTTCACAGTACTTTAGTTTAGACCGCAATGGAAACGCAGACAGCATCAGGTCTGGGAGAAAAATTTTCCTGGTAAAAAACTTCCTGGTAAAGTTCGGTGGAAAAGCGGCTAATTAATCAAGGGCTATTTTTAGAAAAAACAAATTTACAGTATCATATCATAATTTAGCTCATCTAAGTGTCATACTCCAACTAAACTGCATCTCATGGGAATATGGGGCTGCACTGGAGTCCTTCACTTTCGTTTAGACATTTGGTGAACAGCTTTGAGTTGTGTGTCCTTCTCTCTATCGGGTCGCACATCTGTGGTATTGTTTTGTTCATTGCAGGTTTATGACATACAATACTCTCTGTTTATATTGAAGCACAAGGTTTTTATATTTAATGCATTTTATCAGTGCACTTGTGGATCCAGTGCAAACTCGAAATAGTTTTTGCTCATGTAACGTTAACTCTCTGTTCTTAAACCAGAAGTCAAAGCTAATCGTTGCGTATGACTAAGCTAACCTCCGTTTCTTATTTTGTCCTTCATTTGTTTCGTCTGACCTAGCGGTGCAGGACAGGTACGTCGGCTTGTAGTAGGCTAATTTAATTCAGTGCAATTAATGCGGCGTAAAAGCAATAGTTTCGCAGAAACCTTTTCTAACAAGCTGTTAAGGTCGGTCACGTGGTGGTAAAGAGATTCAAATTGGTGTTAATGAAAGGGATCTTGGGTTTAAAAGGAAAAGTAGGTGCTTCAGTGGTTAGTGGCGGAAAGATTCTGCATTTTATCAAATGCTTTTTTGTAGTCCGACAGCAGAAATGCGCGCTCACCGTTACAAATTAGGTGTGTTTATTCCAGCTCCAGCTTTGATGGAGTCTGTTCTTCTGCTCAAAGAGGTTTAGATGTGAATGTGTGGAAACTGGTGACAGTAGTATCTTGTGCACTAAAGTTAAATGAAATGTAAAAGGTTTTGGATTCCCAATCCCTGTGTTTGTTTGTTGGCCCAAATGAATGTATTGCAGTTTTGAAAACTGCGCCATTTAATGTTACAAAGTAGCATTTAAAATTGCCAAGGAAATTCTAATTATTTAAATTTTGTTTTTAAACGTTCCAAAAATATTTTTTTACTGTAATGCTTCCCTTTAAATCTGAGAATTTGAAATATGCAATCATTATCGCAATTGCCTTTTATTTGCCATTGTCAGTTTTGAAATGTTTTTGTAACAAATGTGAAAAATTGCCTAGCATTAAACTGACTCATTGTTCACTACAGTGTTTGTCCAGCTGTTGTGGTTTCATTATTTGCTTAACACTGAAGTCTATGAGCCAATTCTGTTCTTGTAATTCTGTTGTGTAACACATGTTTTTAACTGTAGGAGTGTTTGTTTGCTATACGCTTTGACTTCTTTCAGGATTTGGCCCACAACCCTTGATCCAGTAAATAGAGAGTTCAGTACAGGTATCTCTGCCTTCCAACATTATTAAGTTTCATTACATCATTATTTCATTATATCATTAATAATTAGATCATTAACATGATATATATATATATATATATATATATATATATATATATATATATATATATAATTATATTGAGTTAAGTAGTTGAAATAAAATTATTAGATATTTGTATTTTAATTATATATTATATAATTATTAATTATATAATGAAATACATTTAATTTAATAATTTAAATAAAACTTACATTTTTGTCAGACAGCAGGTTGACTGTGAACCACTGATTTGTCAAATTTGTGTATAATTACATAGAGTTTTTGTTTCCTCATATTAATAATATAATTATTACTTTATCTCAATTAAATTAAATTAAATTAACAATCTCAATTAAATATTAATATCCACCTTATTCTTCGACACAGAATAATTCATTTGTAGAGCTCTCCAATAGGAATTGTTACTAGTAAAAACTGAATTAGAGAGCTCTGTAACTGGAATTATTACTAGTAAAGATTGATTTAGAGAGCTCTCTAATTGTAATTGTTACTTGTTAAGAATTCAATTAATTGTACTAGTAATAAAGCTCTGTAATAAAAAAAATGAATGGAAGTCAATGGAGACATATGACTAGTAAAAATTCATTTGTAGAGCTCTTTAAATGGAATTATTATTAGTAAAAATTGAATTATAGAGCTCTCTAATTGAATTGTTACTAGTAAAAATGCAATTATGACGAGTAACGCATAGTATATTTTAGGCTAAAACGGCTTGCCATAGGGCAAAATTGTAAGCAAACACATTGCACAGCAAACAGAGTAACATAAAATATAAAATTACCTCAGAAATTCATCGCTAGTTTGGACAACATTGTCTTGCCTCCTTTGAAAGTCCTTATTGTTTTTATTTCCACTACATTGACTACGTTACAAAAACGCTAGATTCGCTGTTTAGATGCTGAGGACATGTACTGGTTGAAGTCGTGTAATTGCAACAAAATATACAGTTATCGTTCACTAGTGTGGACGCAAATATAGTTATCACTGTATTTATAGTTATCGTTATCGCCCTTGGTGTGAACGGGCCTTTACAGAAAGAAAACGGTGGATAACTTAAAACGTTTAATGTTTGGTTTTTATCCTGTTTTATCCATGTCAACATGTTCCACGGAATTTGTGATCATTTCTTACTTTTATGTCCAACGAAAAATAACGACTGACTAACGTTATTTTCATACGACATATCAATTTGGAACGACATGAGGAAGTAACTAATGACTATCCCTTTAATTGTGCATCACTAGTCATTTAGCGTCTGAGGCAGGAATACACCGACTGCCTGGAAAAGGGGTGAAATGGAATAGTGGTCCAGACACAAATGACCCGTGAGAATTGAGTTTAGGCACCGCGGAGCTAGCGATACCATTACCCAGAAAGCATTACAGTTCTCTAGAGTCTCTAAGCTGAGATGTCAGACAAAATAAATGCGTTGAAGCGACAGTAGGCCTGTTTCGTCCTCATTAATACAGATATACTGTTTGTGGGATAGTGTTTGGCGTCCATACGAAACGACACAGATGTTTATTCTGCACAACGTCGTGAATAGCTGATTTGTTGTCGAATATTCACAGATGCCACATTTCTAATGTACAGACTGAGACTAGGAAACAATGGGCTTTTTCAGGCTGCAGTACAGTATGTTCATGGTATGTATCTGTGTTGTAATCTGTAATGGTATTGAGGTTTCAACTTCACCTCCATCTGTCACTTTCTACCAGCATCTCTTCTGTCCATCTGTTGGTTTCTGTAGATTCTCTTCATCACCTCTGTTGAGTTATTTGTACTCTCAGTTATGTCTTTTTTAGTTTATTTTATGTTTAAAAGGCATTTAGATATAAAATATTTGCACAGCTAAAGTACACACCCCAAAATGTTTACTTAACTCATGTTGTAAGACATAATATCTTTTGCAGAAAACAAGATATTTTGAAGAATGACTTCTGGACATCACCCCACTGTATGTACACTACCAGGCAAAAGTTTTTGAACAGGAAGACTTTTAATGTTTTTTTGTTTTTTTTTTAAAAAGTCTCTTCTGCTCTCCAAGCCGCATTTGTTTGATCCAAAGCACAGCAAAAGCAGTAATATTGTGAAATATTTTAACTATTTAAAATAGCTGCTTGCTATTTGAATATATTTTAAAATGTAATTTATTCCTGCGATCAAAGCTACATTTTCAGCATTATTACTCAAGTCTTCAGTGTCACATGATCCTTCAGAAATCATTCTAATATGGTGATTTGCTCTTTAGGAAACATTTATTATTATTATATCTATATTTAAAACAGTCAAGTACATTTTTTTTTTTCAGGATACTTTTGATGAATAGAAAGATCCGAATATCAGCATTTATCTGAAATAACAAGCTTTTGAAACATTATACACTATAGCATTCAAAAGCTTTTATAATAATATTAATTTAATTTTTTAATTAATACTTTTATTTAGCAAGGATGCTTTGAATTAACAAAAAGTGATAATTAAATTCTATTTTAGATAAATGCTGTTCTTCTGAACTTTCTATTCATCAAAGAAACCTGGAAAAATTCTACTTAGCGGTTTTCAACATATTAATAATAATAATAAAAAAAAAATTTTGAGCAGCAAGTCAGAATATTAAAATGATTTCTGAAGGATCGTGTGACTTGAGTAATGATAAATAAATAAGTAAATAATAAATAAGATTGAAAAAAAAACTTTTTTTAATAGTAAAATGTTCAAAACTGTACTATGTTTGCTGTACTTTTGATCAAATAAATGCAGGCTTGGTGAGTAGAAGAGGCTTCTTTAAAAAACATTAAATAATCTAGTAGTGTAAATGTAGTTTTATATAAAACCAATAGCAGTCTATGGTGTATTTGTTGACTGAAATGACTGATATTGTCACTTGTTTTTGCACTGCAATCCATAATATGACCACAATATAAACACCATGCAGCAATAATGTGAGATTAACAATATTATGACATACAAAGCTGACAATAAAAAGACTAAAAATCAAGAAAATTAAGTTTAATACAGCTATTGTACATTGTCCATCAACAAAATCAAAACCCAAGTCTATTCAAATTGTTATATTCATTTGTACAATGAAACAAAGATGCCAACACTCTGACTTGTTATTGATTAATTAATGTTAAAGGAAATTATCTTTCATTTTATCCTTTAAAAATGTACTGCTATGATTTTCAGCTTGTATTTGTGAAATAATATTTCAGCTCTGAAAGACTAGGTAAGATTACAGTAGTTAAAAACTAAAAAGAAAAATAGATAACACAAATAAGGATCAGTATGCAAAACAATGCAGTTCAGATACTAGATTATGTACAAGAGGCACAAAGTGATGCACTCATTAATGAAATTAATAAAATGGTAAACAGTGACCACTGGAGCTTAACATGCTGTATGATAAATAATATTTGATTGATTGATTGATTGATCCAGTATCATGCTGGAATTCAGGCTGTGTTCGGAAATGCATACTAGCGTACTGCAGCGGGTGGCTCTATAGTGATTAGTCACATGGCATTAATGGCTTAAAATACAATAAGGCCATAGCTGAGAGCCCGTTAGCAAAGACAGAGCCATGCATGTTGTGTATTTCCAGGGCTGTGCACTTGCTGAGGCATTGAAATGAATGGAAATTGCTTGGTATTATTATAGAAATGATTGAAATGGACTTCTAAGAAGCATTTTAGCTCAAAATTAGATTCAAAATAGCAACTTTTTTAAATTAAGGCAAGACACTATGAGCAAAATCCGTGTTTTTTCATGCACTGGTCAATTTTGAGATTTGTTTTGCCTCCAAAAGAACATTTAATGGTTAATTTGAATTATACTTTGTCAATTTATGCTTGTAGATTTCAATTACAATACAAAATGAGTTGTTTGTTGCATACACCAGAATATCCAGTTTTATTTTTATAAATATTATGAAGGCTTTCACAAAATGTTTTTTCATGTAACATGCTCCATTATTATTTTTCTAACTTCTAACTCCAAAATATATATTTTTAGAGTGTATCATAGTTGTTATTGGTAACAAAATCTAGAATTAATTAATTTGTTGTTGTTGTTGTTAATTAACGTAAGTTGAAATAAAATAAAATAGAAAATAAATATTAAATGAAAATATTTTTAAGAAAAATTTAAATGTTGTGACCTGGCAGCTAACAAAAGTAAAATTAAATAAGTTGCAGTACTAGTTTTACTAAAAATAAAATAAAACTATTACTAAAATCCTTTATAATAATATGTTTAATACATTAATGGAAAAAATGGACAGAAACGTAAAAAACTGAGTGATAAAAATAACAAAAGCACATAAAATCACACATAAAGTTAAACACATGAAAAATATAAAGAAAATAAAATTCAATATTTAAAACTTTTTTTAAAATGGCAAAAAGTAAACTATATACAGTACCAGTCAAAAGTTTTTGAACAGTGAGATTTTTAATATCAAGTATCAAGTCCCAAGCCTGCATTTATTTGATCCAAAGTACACCAAAAACTTTTTTTTTTAAATATTTTGCTATTTTTTTTTGTTCAAATATATTTTAAAATGTAATTTATTCCTGTGATTTCAAAGCTGAATTTTTAGCTTCATTACTTCACTCACATAACCCTTCAGAAATCATTCTAATATTCTGATTTGCTGCTCAATATTATTATTATTATTAGGTTGAAAAGAAGTAGAATTTTTTCAGGTTTCTTTGACAAAGAGAAAATAGTATTTTGTTAATTTTTTTACCCTATTTACCTAGAGTCTTGCCTTAAACATCTGAAAGAATTACAGCATCAAAGGTTTTCCATTCCATACTTCATACAGTTTCAAATAAATAATAGTATACAGTAGGTTAGTACTTTATTCCGTACACAGCCCGTGTGTCTCCACTGTAGTGTTGTTGCTGACCTTGTTGATGCTTTTGATATAGAAAATAAAGCAGGACAGTGCTGTTAAACATGGAAAGATGTACAATACATGCATGTGTAGATCACGCATAACAGATCGATGGAATATATTCATAATCGCAAGACACTGAAAAAAAAAAAAAATCCGGTCAGATTGGCACGACATGTAAATCACAGCAACTTAAGGGTCTTTGTTCAGGGGGGACATATTATTAAGAAACTGCACATGATGGTTAAAGGTGAAGTATGTAATAAATGTGACATCAGAGAAGCAAATGCTAAAATAAGCCATATTACAGAAACTTCCTATGTCTTAACATTTAAAATCAGGAGCCGAAAGTCTTGAATTCATTAATTCATGGCATTCAATGTGGCCTTTACTGCAAAAAAATGATGTTCTTCCTGAGTGTTTTTGTCTTGTTCTCCAGGAAAAATATCTAAATATTCTTACGTTTTTGTTTTTGTGAGAAGTTGAGTGAGTTTATGCTTAAAACAAGAATAAATAACTAACAAGGAGTAGACATTTGGTAGATATTTGTTGTTGTTTTAAGCGTAAAATTACTTATTTTTTTATACATTTCTCAGAATACAAGACTTCTTTTGTCAGTTTTCATCTCAAGTAAATATATCTTGATTATGAATCTTTAGAAGAACGTTTTTTTGCAGTGTGATTAGGTACACTCTTAAAAATAAAGGTGCTTCAAAAGGTTCTTCACAGTGATGCCATAGAAGAACCATTTTTGGTTCCACACAGAACTGTTCAGTCAAAGGTTCTAAAGAACCATCTCTTTCTTACCTTTTTATAATCTGAAAACCTTCTTTTACAAAGAACCCTACTGTTGAACAGAAAGGTTCTTCAGATGTTAAAGGTTGTTTATTTAACCATTTAGACAAACAAGGTTCTTCCATGGCAGAGGTTCTCAACTCTGGCCCTCGAGGTCCACTTTCCTGCAGAGTTTACCTCCAACCTTGATCAAACTCACCTGCCTGTAACTTTCTAGTAATGATGAAGAGCTTGATTAGCTTGTTCAGGTGTGTTTGATTAGGGTTGGAGCTAAACTCTGCAGGAAAATGGACCTCGAGGGCCAGAGTTGAGAACTCCTGTACTATGGCATCGTGAAGCACCTTTATTTTTAAGAGTGTAGACTGAAAAAGCTCCTAAAAGTCTTAAGTTTACTTTCATAAATACTGCAGAAAACTTGTAAACAGATAGAATAGTATTATGAGTTTGTATGATTCCGTAATATAAGAGTAGGGTTTCACTCTCCCCATTGGTCAGACAAACAGCAAATCCCGCCCCTAGACTCACGCCATTGGTTGAGGCTGTTGCTGTGTCAGGCTGGGCAGGACGCTCAAACAAACAGAGCCGTAGTTTTTACATTTATCTGGAAAATCAACCTACAACGTCTCTTGCATATTAGACTGGATTGAGCAAAATTACACACTTCACCTTTAATGACCTTTAATTACAAGACCTTGACATCAGTAACCTCATATAGAAAACCTAAGTGTCTCTTCAGGGGTGAGTCATGAAGATCCATGAGCAATTTCCGCTAATGCATATTCAGAGTATCCACTGTCCATTTACTCAGTCCATTTCTCATACTTATTTCTTCAAATTTAAACACATGGACGCAATCGTACACCTCCGGTGGGTTAAAACGCACACATCAACAAACACCGGAAACGTTCATACTGCACTTCTGAGACAGTTTGTGAATTGTGTCCGTCCAAAACCCACCACTGATTTTTCTCCCTAGCCCAAACAACCTGCTTCCGGAAGTATGTCTTTTCCATGCAGGTCTGATCAGGGTGCTGCTACTCCAGGATGTCCAGGTAGACGGGCGGGTTCTTGACGAGGGCCACGAGGCGGTTGTAGATGTCCTTGATGACAAGCCTCTGCTGCGGTTCTCTCTGCCAGCAGCCCTGCATGAGGAGATGCACTTCCTTCGGGCAGGTACGTGGTCGCTCAAGCTCTCGCCCCTGTGTGATGCACTCAATGGCCTGGAAAGAGGGTAAATATTTCATATTTACAGTCAGACAAGTGGAAATGATGGTAGTATAGTTGTAGTTCTTTTTTTAGTCTGCTACTTCAAACTACAGTTGAGGTCAAAAGTTTACATACAATTTGCAAAATGTTAATTATTTTACCAAAATAATTGTTATTTTTTTATTTAGTACTGACCTGAATAAGATATTTCACATAAAGGACATTTACATATAGTTCACAAGAGAAAATAATAGTTAAAAATGTATAAATGTAATTAATCCTGTTGTTACATGAATGATCCATAGCTGTTTTTTGACCTGAACAGGTCCAACAAATTCTTTGGTTTTTCAGCATTTGTGTGTATTTGAACCCTTTCCAACAATGACTGTATGCTTTTCAGATCCATCTTTTTACACTGAGGACAACTGAGGGACACATATGCAACTATTACAGAAGGAAACACAATGCATTATGAGCCGGGTGAAAACTCAGGGTAAATTTAACTTATTTTGTCTTCTGGGAAACATGTATCTGCTGTGGCTTCTGAAGGGCAGTACTAAATAAAAAATATATATTTAGGCAAAATAAGAAAAATGTACACATCTTCATTTTGTTCAAAAGTTTTCACCCCCTGGTTCTTAATACATCGTGTTTCCTTGAACCTTCTGTAATAGTTGCATATGAGTCCCTCAGTTGTCCTCAGTGTGAAAAGATGGATCTCAAAATCATACAGTCATTGTTGGAAAGCCTTCTTTTCAGAAAACACACAGCTGTGGATCATTTAGGTAACAACACAGCATGAAGGTTGAAGCGTATGTAAACTTTTGAACAAGGTAATTTTTATAAATTCAACTAATGTTTTATCTTGTAAACTATATGTAAAATCTTTTATGGGAAATATCTTACTTTTATGGGAAATATCTTACTAAATAAAAAACATGCATTTTGCAGATTCTGCAAGGTGTATGTAAACTTTTGACTTCAACTGTACCTTCAAATTCCAAAGCTGTTAAAACTGTGAGCCTGTGCTTGCTTTTAAAATTATTTTTGTTAAAATAAAAAATAAAAATATTGTTATAAAAAATAATAATTTATAATAATGTGCATTGTACTTAATTAAAATAAAACAATCAAAAATAAAAATAAATTAATGTCAAAAAACAATTATTTTGTTTAGCTAGTTGCCAAATGTCTGATTTGTCTAATTTTAAATAATTGAAACTAAACCTGAAATAAAACAAATAAAAGCAATGTAAACAGAAAAAAAAACTAATAAAAACAACAAAATTACTAAAACTTTAACTAAATTTTAAATGAAAATGGAAAATAGTGCGGTACTAAATGATAAAATTTAGGCAAAATAAGAAAAATGTACACAAATTTATTCTGTTCAGAAGTTTAAACCCTTGACTCTTAATGCATTGTTTTCTTCTGAAGCATGAGTGAGCGTTTGAACCTTCTGTAATAGTTTATATAATCATAAATGTCAATTATTTAAATTGGGTCATACATGATTTGTTTGACAATAATATTTTTAAATTATTATTAAAGGAAGAATAAACATATAAATGCTCTTTTCTTTAATATGGAAAAGTTCTAAACATTACATTACGTTTTCGTGGTTTATTTCATGTATTTTATTTTAAGAAAATCAAAGAAAATTCGATTTCTCTGACTCTATTTTCTCCAGGCAGCAGTTGGCTGCAAAGAAGCACCCTCTCTTCTCTCCAAGGCTATTCCTGGTGGCTATTTAAAACGGCAGTGACTTCAAGCCCTTATAGTATTGCCTCTTAATCAAATGAGGTGAAGAGACTGTCAGCACCACACAACATCATTCTGAAATGGGCTTTCAATCACTGCAATAAATTAACAAAAATTCACATTGACCCCTCTGAAAGTCTGGCACCCTCTCTCTTCGCAGATGGAAAGTTACGAACGATCCGTCTCCGTCCCATACAATTAGGCTCTGGATAATTAGCTGTGTCCATCATGGCTCGAGAAGGATTAGGTTAACAAGGTTAAACAACGTCGGCCCAAGGCGAAGATGAGGTTTAATCGGATTAAAATCGAGTCGACAGGAAAGTGATCTACCTCTCTGTTGAAAGAAGAGAGGCCTCTCCAGCGTAATAGCGCAGTTGTGGTCACACCAGAGTCCACTTTTTGGTGCCTAATCTGAGAGGTCTGGATCACTCTGGAACCGAAAAACATCTATTGATCTTCTCGTTCATAAGTGCTTAAGAGCACGGTCTGATCCAGTCCAAAATGGATGTTCACATCACGACGAAGGTTGGGAAAAGCAGCTCTGTCTGTTTGCTTTAACTCACTAACCAGCACTGATGCCATCAGACAGTCCAAATCACTTCTGTCATTGCAGGTAAACATTACTGCAATCGTTTACTGTCAAATGAAAATTCATTTACTCACTCTCTTGTTGTTCTAAAGCGTTTTTTTTTTTTTTTTTTCAGTTGAACACAAACGGAGGTGTTTTGCAGAATGATAAAGTTGAAAACCACCAAAAGTCTCATTAAAATAGTCTACAGTTTAGGTCAAAAGTTTACATTCCCCTTTCAGAATCTGCAAAAAGTTCATTGTTTTAGCAAAATAAGATGGATCATACAAAATGCATGTTATTGTTTATTTAGTACTGACCTGAATGAGATATTTCACACAAAATATAGTCCACAACAGAAAATAATAGTTGAATTTATAAAATTGACCCTGTTCAAAAGTTGGTTCTTTATACTGTGTTGTTACTTAAATGATCCACAGCTGGGTTTTTGTTTACTGATAGTTGTTCATGAGTCCCTTGTTTGTCCTGAACAGTTAAACTGCCTGCTGTTCTTCAGAAAAATCCTTCAGGTCCCACAAATTCTTTGGTTTTCCATCATTTTTGTGTATTTGAACCCTTTCCAGCACTGACTGTATGCTTTTGAGATCCATCTTTTCACACTGAGGACAACTGAGGGACTCATATGCAACTATTACAGGAGGTTCAAACACTCACTGATGCTCCAGAAGGAAAAACTGTGCATTAAGAGCCGGGGATGAAAACTTTTGAACAGAATGGAGATGTGTACATTTTTCTTATTTTGCCTAAATATCATTTTTTCATTTAGTACTGCCCCTCAGAGGCTACAGAAGATAGTTACATGTTTCCAAATGGACAAAATAAGTCAAATTTACCTTGATCTTCAAATTCAAAAAATGTTAACCCCCAGCTCCTAATGCATGGTTTTTCCTTCTAGAGCATCAGTGAGTGTTTGAACCTTCTGTAATAGTTCATATGAGTCTCTCAGTTGTCCTTAATTTGAAAAGATGGATCTCAAAATCATATAGTCATTGTTGGAAAGGGTTCAAATACACAAAAATGCTGGAAAACCAAAGAATTTGTGGGATCTGGAGGATTTTTCTGAAGAACAGTGGGCAGTTTAACTGTTCAGGATAAACAAGGGACTCTTGAAAGTTTTTTAGGTGAGCTGTTTCTTTAAAATCTGTTTGTTTTGTGGTTGTTGTTTTTTTGTTTTTTTAATGCTGACAATAAATGAGTTTTGGCATTTAAATAGGTATACTTGTGCAGCCACACATGGTTGACACTAACTTTGAACAATAAATGTGGTACTTTACCTCACTGTTGGATAGCTGATACCATGGTTGTTTGCCATAGGTGAAGATTTCCCAAAGGACCACTCCAAAGCTCCAGATGTCACTCTCCGTGGTGAACTTCCTGTACATGATGCTTTCTGGTGGCATCCAGCGAATGGGCAGCATCGTCCTCCCACCAACCTGTGAACATGAAAGAAAACAGATTACAGCCAAACATCTCTGCTGTTGGTACATATACAAAATCACAGGGCAAAATCACAAATGAGATATCTTAAGTGTCTCAAATGTTTCTCCCAGACCTCAGAGAGATACAGAACTAGAGAAGTCTCCAGTTTCTGAAGAAAGTCAGAAATCAGACCAAATGATTTGCCACTTTTGTTATTCACAGTATATTTTTGGAGAAAATTTTAGGAGAAACATCTGAGACGTGTTGAAATTAAAATGCGGTGTTTTACCCTGTAGTAATCAGTGCTGTAAATGTCTCTTGACATCCCAAAGTCCCCAATCTTCACCACCAGCCCTTCTCCTACTAAACAGTTCCTGGTGGCCAGGTCTCTGTGGACGAAATGAAGGGAAGCGAGGTACACCATGCCTGAGGCGATCTGAGCTGCGATGTGGAGCATCTGAGGAAGAGTCAACTGACCCATCGGAGGAACCTTCATCTCATCCAGGATACGAGCATCTGGACCGTGAGCCCTGTACAAACACAAAGTATGTACATGTTATGTGAATATGCATAGATTACCCAGATAGCTTGCTACATTGTCCTAGATATTTAGTATATATGTGATGCGATCTAGGAAAACCCAACACATGGTGCAATTATTTTTAGGTTTTCAAGCCCTTTCCAAAAGTGTTTTTATTTTGTCCGTAGCTTAAACATAACAAAAGTTGTCTGTCGGGATTTGTGTGATAGCTATGATTTTCAGGAATGGAATTTTGAGGAAAACTGATTTAAAGTGAGACGGGTTTTACTTTCACTTCACGGGTTTAACAAGAGCTCTGTCAAGTCAGAAGCGCCAAACTGCATCATTACACAAACAGACTAACGTCTGTTTTCCGTTAATTATCAGGGACATAGTCTCTAAACTTTTCATCACCCCTTGAATGTTTATATAGCATGAATTTTAATTTTAGCTTTACATTTAGTTTTTACATTTACATTAGTTCACATTTAGAAAAGCCAATGTAGCGTAACCTTTTCATACAACAGACTGTCTTTCGACTCCTCCTCTTTAGTAACTTCGTCATCCGATCTTTCATCTCTGGATGTGAAATAGCCATCTCACCATATAAAACAAAATATAAATAAATAAAAAAAACTTTGCGTGCCGTAGTTTACACAGGACTGGTGGGGAATGTTCATTGATACACCTTTATTAAATATGTTTCATGATTTATTGTGGTAGGTTAACTGTTTTTGTGGTGTTTAGAGAAAGCACCTCCATAGGGCGTTCTTATAAGAAGAAAGACAGAGTAATTTCTGCTTGCTGCAATAAATCGCTATTTTTCTGCAGTAAACAAGTGAATTTTGCTAAGATTTTTTCAGTGATGATAGACAAAATGTTATAGAATAATTTAATGAAAACCTAATTTTGACCAAAAATTGATATTCTACCTGTTTTTCTGAATTTCCTGAAAATGTCCCAGTGCGATATCCGACAGGTTTTCCCAGATTGCATCACATATTTAAAGCATGCTATACTCTTAAAAAAAAAAAATAGGTTCAGAAGGGGGTTTGTATGACAGCATATTTTGAGATGAAATGTTGAAACGTTTCGAGAATAAAGTCGAAATGCTTTTAGAATAAAGTCGAAATGTTTCGAGAATAAAGTCGAAATGCTTCGAGAATAAAGTCGAAATGCTTCGAGAATAAAGTCGAAATGCTTCGAGAATAAAGTCGAAATGCTTCGAGAATAAAGTCGAAATGCTTCGAGAATAAAGTCGAAATGCTTCTAGAATAAAGTCGAAATGCTTCGAGAATAAAGTCAAAATGCTTCTAGAATAAAGTCGAAATGCTTCGAGAATAAAGTCGAAATGCTTCGAGAATAAAGTCGAAATGCTTCGAGAATAAAGTCGAAATGCTTCGAGAATAAAGTCGAAATGCTTCGAGAATAAAGTCAAAATGCTTCTAGAATAAAGTCGAAATGCTTCGAGAATAAAGTCGAAATGCTTCTAGAATAAAGTCGAAATGCTTCGAGAATAAAGTCGAAATGCTTCGAGAATAAAGTCGAAATGGTTCGAGAATAAAGTCGAAATGGTTCGAGAATAAAGTCGAAATGCTTCTAGAATAAAGTCGAAATGCTTCGAGAATAAAGTCAAAATGCTTCTAGAATAAAGTCAAAATGCTTCTAGAATAAAGTCGAAATGCTTCGAGAATAAAGTCAAAATGCTTCTAGAATAAAGTCGAAATGCTTCGAGAATAAAGTCGAAATGCTTCTAGAATAAAGTCGAAATGCTTCGAGAATAAAGTCGAAATGCTTCTAGAATAAAGTCGAAATGCTTCTAGAATAAAGTCGAAATGCTTCGAGAATAAAGTCGAAATGCTTCTAGAATAAAGTCGAAATGCTTCGAGAATAAAGTCGAAATGCTTCTAGAATAAAGTCGAAATGCTTCGAGAATAAAGTCGAAATGCTTCTAGAATAAAGTCGAAATGCTTCTAGAATAAAGTCGAAATGCTTCGAGAATAAAGTCGAAATGCTTCTAGAATAAAGTCGAAATGCTTCGAGAATAAAGTCGAAATGGTTCGACAACTAATTCAAAATGTTTCGACAATGAAGTCGAAATGTCTCAACAATAAAGTCAAAATGTTTGCGATTACTGGGTGGCCGACACAAATAATGAATGGAAGAAGTTAGATATTATTTCCAATCATTAACTGTATTATACCGTATACTGAATACTGTATACTGTATAAAAAGTTGAATAGTCACGTATATAGCCACAAGTGAAAAGCTAAAGTTATTCTATATCTACACCACAGTTGCACAACTTCAATGCTAAGCAATTCAGACAACCTCTGTAGACTTCATGATAATGGACCTGAAAATTTAAGACTTACTAAACTTATTTCCAGGTTTTAGAACTCATTCATGCAGCACTTTATTCCCATTGTGACAGAAATGAACTGAAAGTGACACCAACTGTGATCTTGGCACAGAATGAACTGCTTGAGATGAAGACATTTTTACACAATATTGAATTAAAAAAATAGAAAAATTGTGTATTTATGAGATTATAACTGGATGCCGTTCACTAGCAATATAACAACGATGCAGCATACCACTTTATATTGTTATATCCACCTCTTTCGGTAAGAACGGTCACGGCCATTTGTACATTGTATGGGTCTGGCGCGTTGAAGAAAAAGGTGGATACAGCATGCAATTTCACATTTTGACCCTCAATCGGTAAGGCCAAGTTTATAAATTATGCTTTATGCTTTGGAGCAAACTCCAGATTGAAGCAAGTCACTTTGGATGAGAAAACATCTGCTAATGACAGCACAAGCACCATGGGTCACCATTGCCTTGCGTGTCAGGCCTCAATGTGCAAAGCACTCTCGCCATTCATCCTAATATAAACTCTGCCACTCGCTTGCCTTCTGAGGTTTAGTATGTGATCCCTATTAGTTTAGCAGGCAGGTGGCAGGATGAGGCAGCTGCAAGCAAGACTGGAGACACATCCATACACGTGAAAATGCGATTTCATCTCCCCCTCAAACATTCATATGTCCCCACTCCCAATCTGGCCCCAGCAACCACCTGGCAAACAGACTGGATCTTTACGCACCGAGACTCAGCTGTGCTGGACATATGGTCAGTCCCCCATCAGCCACCTCATACTTCAGTCAACTTTACATCTTAATTAAGACTGGAGCATCACAAAGCTGCATCTGCATTTGGGCTCCATCGCTCCTCTACTTTGTTAGGTCTTCGAGTTTCAGATATGGAAAATGAATGCTTTGAATTTGATGCAACTGATCAAGTACACTCTTAAAAATAAAGCTTCAAAGAACCTTTCAGTGTTTTTTGGGTGCAAAGAACATATGTGACCCTGGACCGCAAAACCAGTCTTAAGTAGCATGGGTATATTTGTAGCAATAGCCAAAAATACATTGTATGGGTCAAAGTTATTGAATATGTTTCTTTTATGCCAAAATCATTAGGATATGAAGTAAAGATCATGTTCCATGAATATAATTTGTAAATTTCCTACCTTAAACATATCGAAACTTAATTTTTATTAGTAATATGCATTGCTAAGAACTTTATAGGCAATTTTCTCAGTATTTAGATTTTTTGGCAAACTCAAATTCCAGTTTTTCAAAAAGTTGTATCTAGACCAAATAGTTTACTATCCTAACAAACCATGCATCATTGGAAATGAAAATTTAAATTTGGTCCAGGGTCACAGTTAAATTTGGACTGGAGCATCACAAAGCTACATCTGCATTTGGGCTCCATCGCTCCTCTACAAAACTTTTAGTGTTTTCCTGGTGTAAAGAACATTTATGACCCTGGACCGCAAAACCGGCCTTAAGTAGCATGGGTATATTTGTATCAATAGCCAAAAATACATTGTATGGGTCACATTTATCTTTTATGCCAAAATCATTAGGATATTGAGTAAATATAATGTTCCATGAAGACATTTTGTAAAGTGCCTTACGTAAATATATGAAAACATAATTTTTATTAGTAATATGTTTATTAGTTTATTGCTAAGAACTTTATTTGGACACCTTTATAGGCAATTTTCTCAGTATTTAGATTTTTTGGCAAATTCCATTTTTTCAAAAAGTTGCATCTCAACCAAATGTTCTGCTATCCCAACAAACCGTGCATCAATGGAAAGCTTATTTATTCAGCTTTCAGATGATGTATATATCTCAATTTCAAAATTTTGACCCTTATGACTGGTTTTGTGGTCCATGGTCACATTTTAATTAAGACTGGAGCATCACAAAGCTGCATCTGCATTTGGGCTCCATTGCCCCTCTACTTTTTTGGGTCTTCGACTTTAGATGTGGAAAATGAATGGTTTAAATTTGATGCAACTAAACCAGAAAACAGTACACTCTTAAAAATAAATCGTCAAAGAACCTTTCAGTGAAACTTTTAGTGTTTTCTTGGTGTAAAGTGGTTGGTGTGTCTTAAGTAGCATGGGTATATTTGTATCAATAGCCAAAAATACATTGTATGGGTCAAATTTATCTTTTATGCCAAAATCATTAGGATATTAAGTAAAGATCATGTTCCATGAAGATATTTTGTAAATCTCCTACCGTAAATATATAAAATTAACTGATATTAGTAATGTGCATTTCTAAGAACTTAATTTGGGCAACTTTCAAAGCAATTTTAAATTTTTTGCACACTCAAATTCCAGATTTTTTTAAAGAGTTTTATCTCGACCAAATATTCTACTATCCTAACATCATACCATCAATGGAAAGCTTATTTATTCAGCTTTCGGATGATGTATAAATCTCATAAAATATAAAAATCTTAAAAATTGACCCTTATGACTGGTTTTGTGGTCCAGGATCACATTTTAATGATCTTAAAACCCTTTTCCACTTTAAATAACTTTAAATAAATGTTCATTAGTGGCATCTATGGGTCCATGAAGAACTGTTAATATCTATGGAAACTTTCCATTCCACAAAAGGTTATCTATAGTGGAAAAAGGTTCTTCAGATCCTTAAAACATTCTTTACACTAAGAAAATAATTGTTGTTTTAGGAAGTAATCACTGAAGGGTTCTTTGGTGAACCCAAAATGGTTCCTCAATGGCATCAGTGGAGCTTTAAGGAAGCTCTTTAGTTTCTGACCGCAGTACTGCATTGCTGGTGCTGTAGTTAATTCGCTGTGAGAGGCTAGTGGTTATTAGACTGACCTTAGAAAGCGGTTGAGGTCTCCGTGTCGCATGTACTCAAACACCATGGCCAGAGGTTCTCCGTCTGTACACACGCCGTAGAACCGCACAATGTGTTCATGCTGTAAAACCGTGAGCAGCTCGGCCTCTCGCTGGAAGTCCTGCCGGGTGGACTCGTTGGCGACTTTCAAGGTCTACACAGACAATCAGATATGAAAATAGTGAGCATATTTGGACACTGTTAAAGAAATTCAAGGTAATAGATTTTGGAAAATAAATACTTGAAAATTTATGCCATTCAAATTCAAACTGCAATTCTTCATTCTGTTCGCTACTTAAATTTTACGTATTAAATGAATTAATTTTAATTTCTAAGTTCAGTTCTAAATGACACTCAGCTCTGGTTTAATGCTTTGTAATTTTGTTATGGGTTTTTTGTTTGTCCTTTTTAGTGTTTTCTATTTACACTACCAGTCAAAAGTTTTTGAACATTAAGATTTGTCATGTTTTTTTAAAGAAGTCTCTTTTGCTCACAAAGACTGCATTTATTCAATCCAAAGTACAGCAAAAATAGACAAATTGTGAAATATTTTTACTACTTAAAATTGTTTTCTCTTTGAATATGTTTTAAAATCTAATTTATTCCAGATTTCAAAGCTGATTTTTAGCATCATTACTCCAGTTACATGATCCTTCAGAAATCTTTCTAATATTCTGATTTGCTCCTCAAAAAACATTTATGATTATTATTATGTTGAAAACAGCTGAGTAGATTTGAACAGAAAGTTCAGAAGAACAGCATTTATCTGAAATAGAAATATTTTGTAACATGATAAATGTATTCATCAATTTAAAGCATCCTTGCTAAATAAAAGTATTAATTTCTGTAATTTCTTACCCAAGAAAAATCCTGAAAAAAATGTTAAATAGTAAAAATATTTCACAATATTCCTGGTTTTGATGTATTTTGGATCAAATAAATGCAGGCTTGGTGAGCAAAAGAGGCTTCTTTTAAAAACATTAAAAATCTTACAAAAATGTTTGACTGGTAGTGTAGCCTTAATTTACAGAAAGAAAAAAAAAAAAAAAAAAAAATATATATATATATATATATATATATATATATATTTCTTTATAATTTATTTATTTATTGTTTTTTTTTTGTGTGGATGTTTTGAATGTTGTTGCAAATTTCCAATTTTAACTACTTGTCTAGCTAGCTAACATGAATGTGACAGACTTGAATGAATCCGAATTGGTTAAAAATCAGTGATGTTTTGCATTGTATACGATCAATCTCAAACAAATGCGTGGTTTTGCACATGCAGTTACTGTATGTATTTTAGCTGGAGAATTTCTAGCTATAATTATATAATTTTTTCTGGCACTTAAGAGTATATTGACTTAAAAAATCTTACATAATGCTGAACTACAAGAATGTTAAGCCCTGATAACATAAAGCATGATTGCATACCTTGATAGCAACCAGCATCTTGTCAGTATCAGGACAGAGATTTGCACATTCTGCCAGGTAAACCTTGCCAAAGGCTCCTTCGCCCAGTTCCCACTTCAAAACAATGTCTTTTCTTTTAATGTGCTGGACGCCTGCAAAGTACAAAGTATTAATCACTTTAATTGAATCAACATGCTGAAAACTTGTGTGATATTGTTGAATTGTAAGACACTCACACATGTCTTTATCTTTGATGATTCCACAGAAGTACTGCGGGTTCTCTACAAAGCTGGACAAGCCAGAATCTAATGTACCATCATCTGAAGATGGAGGACTTGCACCGAAGTTCATGAAGCGAAGAGATACGGCCAAATCATCCTCAGTGCCTAGAACAGATGAACCTGTGGGGAAACAGACAGGAAGTGGTTGTCAAGCTGCTCCGGTTTGGTGTATTTGTTTCCTTTCTTCACATCTATATCCTGAGCCCATGTTAGGTTAATCAACTTATTGGCAATCACTGAGTCATCTGAAGTGCTCTACACAGCTTCCTGTGTATAGTTTGACAACATAATAGACGCTACATTCTCTCTTATTTCCTTGTGTATTTTTAGCCGGCCACGTTTAACACTTTCACATCTGTTTACTGTTTAACTTTTTAGAACTTTGGCTAATGTTCTGGCAAGGTTCTCTCAAATGTTCTTCCAGTAACACTTATAGAATGTTCGTTTAAAGATAAGTGGTATTCAAAAATGTTCTTAGAATGTTTTCAGACTTTTTTTTAAAGGTTTAAATTAAATATTTTAAATGCAACTGTGTTTCAGAACATCCACAGAATATTCAAATGTAACATTCCATCTCCCCAAAATTAAAATTCTATCATCATTTATTCTCCCTCCACTTTTTCCAAACCTGTATGAGTTTCAATCTTCTGTTGAACACAAAAGAAGATATTTTGAAGAATGTTGGTAGCACACAGTTGATGTAGCCATTGACTTCCATAGAATGGAGAAAATACTATGGAGGACGGTGGCTACAGTTAACTGTTTTAGGGTGAGTAAGTGATGACAGATTTTTCAGTAAAATATCACTTTTGCATTTGCAAAACCAAGAAAAAAAAACCTATTTATATATTTTTTTGTTTTTCATAACGTAAGGGGAACATTGGCAAAATGTTCTTAGAAAGGTGGTTTCAAACTGGGACCCAAGAGAGTGTGGGAAAAGTTGAGGGAAAAAAATAAATAAGTAAGCAAACCAAAATCTATTTGACATAAAATAAAAATAAATAAAATGTAATTACATTTTTAAATAAATAAACGCATTTATGCATATTTATAATATACATTTTTTACAATATACACTGACGCTCAAAAGTTTTGGAATCAGAACAATTTTTAATGGTTTTTAACGACGTTTCTTATGCTCATCGAGGCTGCATTTATTTGATCATAAATACAAAAAAGTATTATTTCAATTTAAAATAGCGGTTTTCTATGTGAATATTTTTTAAATGTAATTTATTCCTGTGATACAAAGCTACATTTTCAGCATCATTACTTCAGTATTCAGTGTCACATGATTCTTTAGATATTATTCTATCTAAGTTGTGCTGCTTAATATTTTTTTGTAACCTGTGATGCTTTTTTTCATGATTCTCTGATCAATAAAAGGTTAAAAATAACAGCATTTATTTAAAATAGAGAGGTTTTTTAGCAATATACACTGCTGTTCAAAAGTTTAGGGTCAGTATATTTTCCTTCTTTTTTTTTGAAAGAAATTAATACTTTTATACACCAAGAATGTGTTAAATTATTAAAAAAAGATTTACATTGTTAAAAAAAGATTTATATTTTGAATAAATGCTGTTCTTTTTAACTTGTTATTCATCAAAGAATCCTGAAAAAAAAGAATCACAGGTTCCATAAAAATATTAAATAAAAATATAAAAACTGTTTCCAACATTGATAATAAAAGTAATAAATCAGCATATTAGAATGATTTCTGAAGGTTCATGTGACACTTAAGACTGGAGTAACAGCTGATGAAAATTCAGCTTTGCATCACAGGAATAAATTATATTTTCAAGTGATATTGTAATAACATTTTGCAATATTAGTTATTTTCTGTATTTTTGATCAAATAAATGCAGCTTTGATGAGCATAACTTCTTTAAAAAACATTACAAATCTTACTGATACCAAACCTTTGTACCAGTCTTCATATATGAAAACATTGCACAAAGACCATATTTGGTGGTCTCCAAGATTGAAATCCCCTGGTTTGAAAAAGTAGCATTACAACTTTCCTCAACAAGCAGCGAGATTTAAGGTATCATGTGGCGCAAATGATTACATAGTGTAATTTAATACTTGAGGCTAGGAGTTTGTTCAAATCTGTAACCCTAAGTGTACGAAGTAGTACTGCTGATGCTTGCCTTGTTAGATGTTGTTTAAAATTGACAAGAAGATGCATATCCAAAACAGCATCTACAAAACAGATACTGTATCTGTCAGAATGTTTACTTGATCCGAAGCAAATGACTCTGGTTTTTAGAAAGCAGAATTAGACGCGAAAGCTTCTCCTTCAAATCACAAAACCCACTCAAGCTATAACCGCAGAGACCCCAGACTGGGCAGAGAAGAGGAACGCAGGGAATAGAGGGCGAGAGGGGAGGGAGGCAATCAGGTCCACTTAGGCACTTTGTGAGCCGAGCGAGTGGACCTGAAAAGCCTGGCTCCATCACTCTTCTTTAATGGCTCGCTCGCGGCTGGGGCTCCCGATGCTATTTACTTTGCATGCTGTAATTAAGACCTGGCAGCACTTTGCCGAGCTGTTAGGCTGACACTGTACAAAGTTACAGCTTCGAAGAGACTGTATTTCGCTGCCTTTTTGTGCCTTACTTAAAAGCAACACAATGCCTCCTGTGGAACTCATTCAGATTCCAAAATAATAATGGAGAAAGTCATTTTGGCATGGGCTGTGATTGTGCTGTCTCCGGCTTTCATTTAACACTAACGTCTTCTACTGTTGCGTGAGTTGCACCTGGTTTGTTTTCACAATGCATTTGTTTGCGATAGTTCTCTTTTCCATGAAAGACCAAAACAGCTTCATTTGAGACCAAAGTAAACTGATTTAGTCTTCTGATTAACTGCAAATTGATCTGGATTTTGAAGAAAAATTGAGGCGTCCAAATATGATTTTAAATTGTTGTACTTTTGAGAAATTAACAGAAATTGTGAAAAGTCAATAGTCTTGAAAAAGCAGTTTTATGACTGCTGTATCAACCAGTTATACATGAAAAGTAGTAAAATATTAATCACAACTAATTTTGCTTCTGTAATCTGATGTATTGTGGAGGTAAACAGGATATTTAATGAGAAAAAAATGTACGGTGGTGCTTAATAGTTGTTCGTGTCAGATTTGTTGCTGATTTAAAATTCAATTTAACAAACATTTCCCATTTTCCATTCCCATTTCCCAAGTTGGTCTTGCATGCCCAAACTAGTTGCTTGAATAAATTGCAAATTCCCTTTCTAGCTCTTTACTTTCTAGCTTAAACAATGGCTGATATATGGTATTATGACCACTTCCTATGTCAGTCTGCCTCTTTATGAATGAATCGCTTGTTGTACTCCCCAATTGTAAGTCGCTTTGGATAAAAACGTTTGCTAAATGAATAAATGTAAATACGGCTATCGAGTGAAACTGACTTTCCTTTAAGGGGCATCTGGTAACACATAAAGTCAACATGAAATCTTAATCACAACTTGTATTCATAATCTGGTGCATTTCCGTGCTGAACAGGATGTTTAATGAGAAAGAAATGCAGAGTGAGGCTTGTTTGTATCAGTTTAGAATTAATTTGTTTGTGAAAAGTGGATGTAACATGCCAAAATGTGGTTCCATCAGCTTAAAAGGAAAGTTTTTCAGAGCAGTATGGAGCAAGGTTTAGAAGGAAAAAAAAAAAATTATTAGGAATAAAATGCACAGTAAAACCAGGAACATGCATTAAGAAAGCAAATACAGGTGATGTTGACTTTTAAGCCTAAATGTGGAAGTAGTACTTACGGTGGATGCCAAACTTGGAGTGCTGTCCACATTTATTGATGACGACAACCATGATGAGCAGAAATGTGCACGCGAACACAGCGAGACCCACCGCTACTGACACCTATGAAAGTGGAAAATTAGATTGATAACTATGGAAACCCGTTTCCGCTACTGAATGAAAAATAAAAAAGGTAATTGTGACTTTTTATCTCACAATTATGACATTTTTTTCGCAGTTGAGTGTTTCATCTCAGTATTCTGACTTTTTTTCGTAGAATTGCTTGATTTAAACTTGCAATTGCGCGTTATAAAGTCAGAATTAAGAGACGTACTCTGGCAATTCTGAGAAATAAATTTCCACTTCTGAGAAATAAAGTAAGAATTGTGAGATATAAACATTTTTTCCCCTCAAACTTACACTTTAAAACTCACAATTGTGAGTGTATATCTCACAATTCTGAGAAAAAATTGCAAGATATAAACTCTCATTGATGAGACAAACTGAGAATTCTCAATTCTGTCTTTATAACTCGCCATTGTGAGTTTATATAACACAATTCTGATTTTATAACTTGCAACTGTGAGTTTATATCACGCAATTCTGAGAAAAAAGTCCGAATTTTTTTATCTTACAATTCTGACTATCGCAATTGTGAGTTTATATAACGCAACTCTGACTTAATAACTCGCAATTGTGAGTTTATCACATGCATTTCTGACTTTATAACTCGTAATTGTGAGTTTATATCACTCAATTCTGAGAAAAATTTGAGAATTACGTTTTTCTGTCAATTCTGACTTTATAACTCGCAATTGTGAGTTTATATCATGCAATTCTGAGAGACAAAATTGAGAATTAAGTTTTACCTCAATTTTGACTTTATAACTCACAATTTTGAGTTTATATCACTCAATTCTGAGAAGAAATTGAGAACTGTGAGTTTATATCACGCAATTCTGCCCTTATAACACAATTGTGAGTTTATATTACGCAATTCTGAGAAAAAAGTCAGAATTTTTTTATCTTACAATTCTATCGCAATTGTGAGTTTATATAACGCAATTCTGACTTTATAACTCGTAATTGTGAGTTTATATCACTCAATTCTGAGAAAAATTTGAGAATTAAGTTTTTCTCACAATTCTGAATTTTTAACTCGCAATTGTGAGTTTATATCATGCAATTCTGAGAAACAAAATTGAGAATTAAGTTTTACCTCAATTTTGACTTTATAACTCACAATTTTGAGTTTATATCACTCAATTCTGAGAAACAAAATTGAGAATTAAGTTTTACCTCAATTTTGACTTTATAACTCACAATTTTGAGTTTATTTTACGCAATTCTTAGAAAAATGTTTGCGTGATATAAACTCACAATCGGAAAAATTGTGAGATAAAAAAAACATTGACTATTTGTTGCGATTGTCAGTTTATATCATGCAATTTTGACTTTATAACTTGCAATTGTGAGTTTATATCACTCAGTTCTGAGAAAAAAGTTAGAATTGTGAGATAAAAGGTCCTTTTTTAAAACTTTTTATTCAATGGTGGAAACAGGTTTCCATAGATAACAGTTATAAAACAATAAAATAGAAAATAATAAGTTGTGCATCATATCTCGTCTCTTACCCCAAAGACTCCGTTCTCCAGTTTCTCTGTCTCTGTTGACTGGTTAGTGGGAGCTGCAAATGTTAAAACATTTAATAAAAAGTTACTTTATAAACACTGCAAAAAATGCCATTTTTTGTACAAATCTAAACATTCTTAAATCAAGATACATTTACTTGAGAAGCAAAATAACTTAAGATAGTAAGTCTTGTTTTCTGAAAAACCTATCAGAATTAAGTGAGGGGGGAAAACATCTTATTTTCCCTTAGAATTTATTTTAATGAGTCATTTTGCACACTGAGAAAGTATGTGCAGTGAATGAGATAAATTGTGTATTCTAGACATTTGAATATTTGACATATAGGAATTTGATTTAGAGTAACTTACTTGGGTCATCAGGGAGGACTTGCATGTGGAGAGAGAATTAAGTAATAAATGAGTCAGTGCACGACACAGGCGATGAAGTACATGCCATGTTTTTGCCATGATGTGCACTCACCAAGAATGATGCCCTCCGGGTCAAGGGGGTCAAAAGGATTGTCCATGAACTTCCCTTTTGCCGTCGCCTGATCTCTACCCAGTTTATTTTCCACGATGAGCGTGTAGTTGCCATTGTTGAGGTGAGTGGGCTTGTTGAGGAACAGGCAGCCGTGTTGAACGGAGCCGTCGGCCGCGTCTCTGATCAGTTCGGTGTAGGCGTAGCGTGTTTCGTTGAGAGGCGTGTGGTTGTACAGCCATTTGATGGTGGCGGGAGGATTGCTGTCCACAGCGAATGGGAAACACCAGTGATGTTGTGGTTCTGGATCCTTTAGGAACAAGATCCGCACTGGAACTAAACACATAATGGGAATGAGTTTACACACATGTGCATATTTAACAGTTTCTTCAATTTTGAGATTTGGTTTACTTTTGATATGATCTTTCTTGGCTAATGTAAAGGGATAGTGATAGATTTTGGCAAAAAAACACTTTTATTAAATAACAGAATTATTAACTTTCTTATTGTCTTATTATTAACTTTATATTTTTAAGAAAACTTCAAAAATGATGTTTTGAAATTATTATTATTATTATTATTTTAATTAATTTTTGTTATTATGTAAGAATATGGAAAAACAGTAGAGCTGTGTGTGCATATATGCATAAAAGAATTTAAACTTGTATTGTTGTTGTTATTATTATTATTATTATTTAATTAAATAACAGAATTATTAGCTTTCATATTGTCTTTTTATTTAACTTTTCATTTTTATATTTTTAAGAAGACTTAAAATGATATTTTAAAATTATTATTATTATTATTATTCAATCATTTAATAAATTTAGTTATGTAAGAATATGATAAATCAGTAGCAGAGCTGTGTGTGCTTATATGCATAAAATAATTTAAATTTGTATTGTTATTATTATTTTATTAAATAACACAATTATTAACTTTCTTATTATCTTGTTATTTAACTTTTTATTAATTTTATATTTTTAAGGAGACTTCTAAAATGATATTTTGAAATGTTGAAAAAAAATGATATTTGATTTGCTTTCGTTATTATGTAAGAATATGATAAAACAATAGCACAACTGTGTGTGCATATATGCATAAAAGATTTTAAACTTGAATTCTTGTTATTATTATTATTATTAAATAACTCTTATTATTTTAACTTTTTATTAACTATATTTTTTATCTTTTTTAATACTTCAAAAATGATATTGAAAATGATTTATGATTTATATATGAAATTATTACTATTATTAATAAATAACATACTTATGAACTTTCTTATTATCTTATTATTTAACTTTTTTAATAAATTTATTTTTTTATATTTTGTAAAAAATTATATTTTGAAATTATTATTATTATTATTATTATTAAAGTATTTTATCAACTTATATTATATAAGAATAATTAATGAATAACTATAACTTTTTTATTTGTGATTTATGTGTATTTTAGTGTGTTTGTCTCACTTTTGTCCCTTCTTCTGTAGCTTATATTTGCTTTTTGCTTTTTTTTTTAAATGTGCAACAGCCTTTATATATTTGTCAATCTAAGCAATATCCCATAGGTTCCTACTCTATTATTATAGGCTTTTTTCCTCAAATTTAAACAGTGTATTTTAAAGTTAATTTAAAAAATAGTATTTATTATTATTATTATTATTATTTCACATATACTGTTTTTGAAATCAGTTTTAAATATGTACTGTTTAATAAATATACTTTAAAATATATACAATAATAGAAATAATAATAATAATAATAAATACTGTTTTTAAAATTAAAATTTAAAATGACTTACATACTGTTTAAAACATATACTTTAAAATATATACTGTAAATATTAATATTGATGATAATAATAATAATAACGATAACAAATATATACTATTTTTAAAATTGGCTTACTGTTAAAAAATGTATACTTTAAAATTTATACTATTTATACTAGTAATTGTAATATTTAGGGTTGCAAAATATCTGTAAACTTTTACAAATTTTTTAGAATGTTTCCAAAAAATTTCATCTTTGCAACCCCAATAATAACAAAGTATTTTAAATAATACATTTTTTTGAAGATTTTTTTTTTCGCCTTTATTAAAGGAAAGAATATTTAAAGAATACCTTTCAACCTGTGCATTATAAAATGGTGTGTTAATTTGTGATTTTGTGACAATTTTGTGAATTCAGCTCTCTGTGTTCCTATTGCTAGTCATTGCTTTGCATCACAGCTCATTTGCATTAAGTTAAAACCAGTTGCTGCTTAAAATCACAGCTGCCTTCAGCATTCACGCTCAATTAAAGAAGTCCACCTAATGTTCCTGTACAGATAATGCTTTTCTAAATCCAGTACCTGTTCTTCAGAATAGCTCAAATGACTGGCACATCCGTCATATTTTTTTTCCACGAATCAATGTGCTCCATTTTTACAGTAAACCTGTTGACCTGTTATAAATAATAAATCCCTGTCTGTTTAGGGGACCTAACCACAAGAGGCACTTGAGAGCCTGCCGAAGGTGGGATGCAGGAAATGGTTCTTTTAGCCGGGAGAACATGCTGATGCGCACGGCCCGCTCTCTGCCTCATAACCATTTCACTGCTCTTAACCCGTGACCCTGCCTGCGGAAAGTGCTTCGCACGGAGAATCGCAGTCATTTGTGTCGTGGCCTAGAGTTCACGCTTAAAAACCGTCCTCGTTACACCGACCCCACGTTAACGGTCGAGTTCGAGAGCCATCTGTGAACTCTGCTAATTGTGGTAATCAAAAGGAATTAAATAATTGAACCATCAGGTTGCAGTTAAAGTAGATGGCCATAGGTGAATTTCATCATCTGGAGCTACGGTTAGCTGTAAGTACAGTATGCTAAGGCCATTACAAACGTTAAGGGAATTATATTATCGATTGGTGTCTGGGTTTAATAAAAGAGGTTTTGAATCAGAATTAGGCCTGTGTGCGGTACGGGATTTTGTGAGCACGTTGCTGTGACCAGCCCGCTAATTCACGAAACTAATTAAGCAGAGGCCGTTGACGAGCCGTTGTCCACCCGTCACATGATTCTGATAGACTGGCATCTAGCACACTTGCTATCTGCCAATCAGTCCTCACAATTATATTTCCGGACTACGGGGGAGAGAAATCCATTAGTAGAGAACAAACAAGATCTGAAGACGGTTATCATCCCATTTTCCTGACAGTCATTATCGCTCCCCTGATGGCTATACATTTGTCTGAAGTCAAGCACTGTTTTTCTTCTTTCTGAAGAGGAGGTGATAAACAGTGATAATTGCTGTGGTGTGGAGTGCGGTCATATGGGAGGATTTTCGATGGAAAATCTCACAATGCTTTTGCTTGCTGGCAAGAGCAGGGATATTGTCCATTACTAAAACTATTCAAGCATTTTTTAATTGAAATAAAGTTTTAATAAAGTAAAATATAAATATTGGGTAAGAAACTTTAAATGGATGTGGAAATGTCGCCTTAACAGTGAGCTAAAATATATTTAAAATTAAATTATAATTAAATAAAGCTATGAACCTAAACAGGGTTATTATAGTTATAGCATTTTTCTTAATAAATATTAACTGAAAAAATACTAAATTAAAATTAAGTATACACTTGCACAGCAACGTGTTTGACTAAAACGATGCAGAATTTAAACCACTAATTAAAAACTCAAGAAAAATTACATTTAAGATTAGAATAGAAAAATGAAAACTATATGAAAATATTAATAAAAGAAAAATATGATAGTATCTCTACACTGATTCTAGTAATTAAAAAAAATAAATAAGTAGCAAAAGAACAATAAAATACTTAATATATATATATATATATAATATTAATATTAAATAATATTAAAGTATACTATTTACTATTTAAATAAAAGCTAGAAAGAAGTCTCTTCTGCTCATTAAGCCTGCATTTATTTGATCCAAAGTACAGCAAAATCAGTACAATTTTGAAATATTTTTACTATTTAAAATAACTGATTTCTATTTGAATATTTTTTAAAATCGTATTTATTCCTGTGATTTAAACGCTGAATTTTTAGCTGCATTACTCCAGTCACATGATCCCTCAGAAAACATTCTAATATTCTGAATTGCTGCTCAAAATTATTTATTGTTATGTTGAAAGCAGCTAAAAACAGAGTAGAATTTTTCAGAAGAACAGCAGTTATTTGAAATAGAAATATTTTGTAATATTATAAATGTTTTTATCATCACTTTTGGGCAATGACAATTGACAATTTTGTAATGGTATCTTTTCTTTGGATCTTTCTATTAATCAAAGAATCATAATAAAATGTATTTAATTTTACAATTGTTTTAAATATAATTAATAATAATAATAATAATAATAAACATTTCTTGAATCAGCATATTAGATGATAATGATTTCTGAAGGATCATGTGACACTGAAGACTGGAGTAATGATGCTGAAAATGTAGCTTTGATCACAGAGATAAATTACATTTTAAAATGTATTCAAATAGAAAACAGTTATTTTAAATAGTAAAAATATTTCACAATATTACTGCTTTTGCTGTGTTTTGGATCAAATAAATGCAGGCTTGGCGAGCAGAAGAGATTTTTTTTTTAATCGTTAGAAATTTTTGACTTGCAACTATTTTTATCTTTTGTATTACCCAGATGCAAAAGCAAGCTTGCGTGGAAACCTTATTCGCAGTTGTATTCAAATTTTCAAATGCACTGGTGGACATTTATGCAATGCGACTTAGTTTGTACAGGGTTATTTTTCTGTGGAAAACCAAGAAAAAAATCCAGGAAATTAAAAGACAGAAGGATTTAGCACATACATTCGATGTCCAGTTGCACCACAGCTTCTCCCATTCCAGCACGATTCTCCGCCTCACATGTGAGGTTGTGCAGGTTGTCTCCGGACGACACGTTCCTCATGTAGAGAATCAGCTCCAGACTTGATCCCCAGATTCCTCGCTGTGGACAAGGATGGATGTAAGCAAGATTTTACTGACTGACCTCTCCTGCAACTACGTTTGAAGAAACCAACCTATAAGGCACTTGATCAACAGTTCTTTCAACCAATTTTGCTTGTAATAATTGTCAAAAGTGGCTTACAAATGAGGAATACTACAATACAAGTAATTCAAGATTGCATGGTTTTTATGCTCCAGTGCCAACAGATGATCTTGATCTAAGTATGTAAATCTAAATTCTTGGTTAATCACATTGGTCATTTTCCATAGATTTCAATTTCATTGACATTGTCCTTGTCTGAAAGCTGTGTTGTTTACCTGCAGGGTCCAGCTGGACTGTAGATGCTCTGTTCTCCAGCGGATCGTCGGTGTTGGTACTCCAGTCACTAGACAGGTAAATGTCAGATTTCCACCTTCTTGAGTTGACAGTGTTGATGGGTGAATTAAGACCTCAGGAATACCTGCAGAAAACAAGACATTTTGCCGGTTTTAGTTTTAAGGACATTGGAAAATAGGAAGAAGATCAGGAAATATACCAATATGAAGTGTGTGAGTACACTCTTAAAAATAAAGGTGCTTCAAAAGGTTCTTCACAGCGATGCCATAGAAGAACCATTTTTGGTTCCACAAAGAACCATTTAGTCAAAGGTTCTAAAGAACCATCTCTTTCCTACCTTTTGATAATCTGAAGAACAATCTTTTCACCGCGTTTTGTGAAACAGAAAGGTTCTTCAGATTTTAAAGGTTCTTTATGAAACCATTTAGACAAAAAAGGTTCTTCTATTGCATTGTGAAGCACCTTTATTTTTAAGAGTGTACATGGAATATTCTTGAATACACTGCTATTTACAAGTGTGTTTTTAAAGAAATTAATTCTTTTATTGAGCAATGATGCATTAGATCGATCAAAACTAAGAGTGAAGAGTCAAATAAATGCCGGTCTTTTGAACCTGAAATCACAGTTTTTACAGATATAAGCAGCACAACTGTTTTCAATAGTGGTGATAATGAAACAAATGTTGCTTAAAGGAGTAGTTCACTTTCATTACAAAAATGTACAGATAAGGTACTCACCCCCTTGCCATCCAAGATGTTCATGTCTTTCTTTCTTCAGTCGTAAAGAAGTGGTGTTTTTTGAGGAAAGCATTTCAGGATTTCTCTCCATATAATGGACGTCTATGGTGCCCCCGAGTTTAAACCTCCAAAATGCAGTTTAAATGCAGCTTCAAAGGGCTCTAAATTTTCCCCCTTCAAGGAAGAAGGGTCTTATCTAGTGAAATGATGGGTTATTTTCTAAAAACATTTACGACTTATATACTTTTTATATACTTTCAAGCTAGACAAGATGAGCATTTGAGGTTAAAAAGTATATAAATTGTATTTTTTTTTTTTGCTAGATACACTGTAAAAAAAAATCAGTAAAATTTACGGTAAAAAACTGGCAGCTGTGGTTGCCAGAATTTTACCGTAAAAATACGGTAGCAATGTTTTACATTTTAAGGTTTTCACTTAAATTTACAGGTAAATACCGTAATTTCATACTAAAAACCGTAACTCATATAATGGTAATATACCAACTTATTGAAGCACTGAAATCTGTTTTGTACCTTTGTAATACAATGATAAAACACATAAAACTGAAATAATGCAAAAAACATCAATTTAACAACATTAGATGTAACATACAACCCTAATGTACAAAACTGCCAAGAAAAAAAAATGAAGATGATGTTATTTCAAAAAAAAAAAAAAATCAAATAAAAAAATGAAATTCAGGGAATTCTGGAAATGTCAATTTACAGTTATTCACTGTAAATTTTACGTTCTTTTTCACTTCCAAAAACAGTATACTACCGTAAAATTAAATGCAATGTCCAACACAGTTTTTCACCGTATATAGAAGGGGAACTTACCGTTAACCATTTCACAGGTTTTTACCGTAGCATTTTTACAGTTTTTTACCGTTAAATTCACTGTCATTTTTTTTTACAGGGTAAGACCCTTCTTTCCTCAGCTGTGATCGTTTAGAGCCCTTTGAAGCTGCATTTTGGAAGTTCAAACTCGGGGGGCACCATAGAAGTCCTTTATGTAAATACTGGGTACTTCTGCCTATGTCAAGCTAGGTCAAGATGAGCATTTGTGGTGTAAAAGTTGAGTTTTTTTAGAAAATGAGAGATCGTTTTACTAGATAAGACTGGGATCGTGTAGAGCCATTTGAATCTTCATTGAAACTACAGTTTGGCCACCGTGGAAGTCCACTATATGAAAAAAAAATCCTGGGATGTTTTCCTCAAAAACCTTAATTTATTTTTGACTGAAGAAAGAAAGATATGAACATCTTGGATGACATGGGGGTGAGAACATTATCAGGATTTTTTTACTAGAAGTGAACTAATCCTTTAAGGAGCAAATGAGGATATTAGACTGGTTTCTGACACTGAAGACTGGAGTAATGATGCTAAAAATTCAGCTTTGCATTATAGGAACAAATTCAATTTTAAAAAAATATTCTAATAGAAAACAGTTAGTTTGAGTTACAATAATGTTTAACTATTTTATAGACTTCTTTCAAAAATCTTACAGCCCCAAATTATTGCACAATGTAATATTGTAAAGTATCCTTCACAACAATTTGGTTTCAATATCTTAAAGGTAAAGTGTGTAATTTACCATAGGTAATGATTGTTTCCTAAACACTGCCATTAGTCAGTCCATCCCTAGTGTTTCGGGAAATCAATCTATGCATGACTTGCTTATATTAAGCTCAGATAGAAGTTAGTAAAACGACACACTTTTTCTTAAAAATAGGTTTTATCCCAGATAGGTGCACTTACTGCAGTTATCCATTTCAAATGAATCCAGCTGAATGCTGTTGCCATTGTACATGCAGTTTTGTTGAGAATCAGTGTCGCTTTGTCTTTTTCTGTGCCACTGCTGAAGCCAGTAAATGTCACATGAGCAGGTGAGCGGATTGTCTCTCAAGATTCTGTGCGAAAGAGAAGCAGTTGACATTTCTTATGCTTATTTCACGCTTTCAGCAAAATAATACATGCGTAGGACCTCAGATCTATCATTTAAACTTTTCAGACAGAGGTAAAGTGTTCACATTTTCAGTTTGAAATCACCAGCAGAGCAGAATAATTCTGTAAATCTCAGTGGCAGTGCAGTGTGTTACTCACAGACTCAGCAGAGGGACCGATTGGAACACCCTCCAACTGATGTGCATCAGGGAATTAGAGGCCAGGTTTCTGTAAAAGACGAGAAGATATGAATTACACATGACAAAGAGAGATACATATTCTCGTGCATTGAATTCTTTGAGCTCTGGTGTATAATAGTTAAATAGACTCCTAATAAATAGGACTATTTCTCTTTAAAAATGTTATATAAAGTGTAGAGTTTAACCTGTTTGGAGAAAAATTAGACTTTTATGTAAATTGTGTAAAATATGTTGCTGTGATA
>NC_133369.1:9009820-9038437 GCF_049309525.1 Garra rufa | reverse complement strand
ATACTGAACTGTGTTCAAGCAGAAATATGTGACGGTTTCATCGGGCGCACGCGCCTGGACCTAAGTTAACTTCCGGTCTGTGTTTGTTTATCTGTCTGGTTCGTGTCGCGGGCTACAAACGCAGCTAATAATGAGTAATGAAGTTGGTCTCGGTTATTGTGCTGTGGTATGTGTTTCCCAAACATTTATTTATTTGTGGCGACCTGCCACGATATAAAAACCGACTGATTTTCCAATAGACTTCGTTGAATAAATGTAATGCACGTTTAAAAATCAAACCGAGGCGTGGGTGTTTTTATATCACTGTATTTCTGAAGAAAGACTGTCTTTAGAAAATGTCATTTTCATTTCATCCTGCATAAGGCAGCGTTTTTAAATTAAGAGCTGCTTTGTCTATAGCCATTACCGGGGAAACCTCGTTTCTCGTGCTTAAAGGCACCTCCTGCTGGCAGAGGATGAGTTTGCATTTTTAATAAATCAGTCTAATTTACGCAGCCAACATATTTCGCTTGTTATTAAAAAAATAATCTACTCTAGAAAGATTCAGCTGTTGTTATTGATTCTATTTGGATGTCTACCGGAAGTTAAGTTTGGGCCACAAAAGCGCGCATGCGCAGTAACGTTTGTTTATGTTGTTGCCGTTGAAACCGTAATAACGGACACTTGTACGGCGTGCGTTACTTCATGTTACAACTCAGAGGCAGTATTAACATTAAGTGACATGGCATCTGACGCACTGGAGCCACTGGCACATGCCACTGCTCAGTGCCAGTGACACTTGTGACATTTGCAGATGCCATGTCACTTAATGTTCATACCGCTACTGCACGACTCCTGCTGGTGGTCATGGTGGTCTTTACCTTGATTACAATCATCATCTATCAAAACTCTACTAACGTGACTAAGTTACGTGCCTCTGAGTCGTAACATGAAGTAACGCACGCCGTACAAGCGTCCGTTATTACTGATGCGCAAACGCACTGTATATGCACTACAATACATCATATTTCTGCTTGAACACAGTTCAGTATATTCACGTAGTTATATTCAGCGAGTGTTTTATAATGAATGCTCTGGTGTTTTGAATAAGTTTGCCAGGATTAGTGGTGTTTATGTACATATGGGCATCAGACGCTCCAAAACACCCTTTTCTTTTTTCATCTGTGAGGACCCAACCTAGCGATTTGCCAGGACCTTTCTCGCTAATCTAAACTAATCTAAAATATTAAAATAATGGCCTGGCAGCTAACGTTAGCTACACTGGCTAATTAAACCTATTCATTCAACGGTATCACCGAACTACAGACGAGCTTAGCTAATGTTGCGTATTTAAATGGGTGAGCATGAGAAGAGAGACTACATAAATTCACTTGTCACTCAGTTTAAGACGTTAAATTAGTTATCTTCCTTAGTAAACACCCTTTTATTTGCCATGGCTGATAGAACCTCACTCACTCGCTCCTCAGTCAGACTGACTGCGGCAGCAGCGGGGAAACGTAGTGGGCGTGGTCACTTCAATCGAGAGTGACCAATAGAAAAAGGCCTTTCATCCTGGTAGGTAGAGACCGCCCACTGAGATTCATCTTTACTCGCAAGCAAAACTTTTCAACTCGCAAACAAAAAATTTAGACCCGCAAAAAAAGACAGCAGAAAAGAGAGCTACTTTTGTGGTTTCGCGATGAAAAGCGTTTGAAGTGCACAAAGAAAAATAAAGATTGTAAAAAAATTTACACGCACTGCAAATAATTTTGTTATCAATTTCTTTATTTTTGAGATTTAAGAAGACTTTTTTTGCAAACTTTTATTTTTTAATTACAAAATAATTAGTTTTACTCTCAAACACAGTATGTTTGTTTGAATAATAAAGAAACAAAAATAACCCCATAAATAGAGAGATGACAGCCGACGGTGACGGATTTGCACGTATAGATTCTCTGTGGCAGGGCTAATGGGGGCCAGCAAGGGTTCAAATATTTGTTTTCCCTACTCCCAAAAGTTCATGTCAGATGGGTCGGCCATCGGGGCCTATCTATTACAGCTCGATTCTACCGTAGGGAGAGAGCGTCTGAGAATAGCAGCTGCCGTTTCGTACTGGCGTTGAGGGGAGGGGGAGGCCGTGGATTAAAGAACCCAAGGCACGGACGGGTCAGGCGAATAAAAGATAGACTCGTTTATCCTTATGATTTTTCATACTGTACATCTCCAGCGCCACACGATGAGATACAGACACATCTGGTGCCCTGCGCAGCCCTCTGTGAAATATTGATTGCGTGATAATGGACCCTTAGTGGAGTGTATTTATTATGCATCAGTTGTCAATAATACGCCAAAGTGGGCGAGTAAAAGGTGACTGCTGGATATGCTCTCATGTTTCCCCAGAACCCTCCCGGTCCCCCCTCCTGTGTGACCACTTTCCCCCACATCAACAACAGTGGGCATGTCGCACACACTGAGAGATAATGATAACAAGATAGTGGAGATAAGGGTCAACAGCCTTTCGGGCTAATGTCGTTAGTGTTTTGTTGATGCCGTGATTAGAAATCTTCCCTTCAGGAGGGAATAGATGCCACATCTTGAGCCTTAAAAAGGATGCTTTGAAAATGGTTATGCTTCTATGCTGAAAAAATAAATTTGTACTCACCTCTTTGTCATCCAAGATGTTCATTTTTTTTTTTCTTCACTCGTAAAGAAATTATGTTTTTTGAGGAAAACATTTCAGGATTTCTCTCCATATAATGGACTTCTATGGTGCCCCCGAGTTTGAACTTCCAAAATGCAGTTTAAATGCAGCTTCAAATGGCTCTAAACGATCCCAGCCGAGGAAGAAGGGTCTTATATAGCGAAACGATCAGTTATTTTCTGAAAACATTTACAATTTATATACTTTTTAACCTCAAATGCTCGTCTTGCCTAGCTCTGCGTGAACTCTGTGTATTCCAGTTCATGACTGTTATGCTGATGATACACTGGGCAACTTTTTGAGCAATGTTGCCGGGCAACTTTGGCAAATGTTGCCGTCAACGGGCAGCCAGGTGTGATACAGGGCCCACAACTGATCTAAATTATCCAGATAGAAATGTTTTACCCATTCTCAATGGGAAAGTGCCCAAGCAACATTGCTCAAAAAAAGTTGCCCTATAAAATTGCTCAAAAAGTTGCCCCGTGTATCATCAGCCTTAGGGTATGTCGGAAAACCTCTATCTTAGTGTTTACAAATGGAATGTGCAAAAAAAAAAAAAAAAAAAAAAAAACACCCTTTACAAAAAAAAGTAAAACAGCAATGTAGGACAATTTTAAAGTTGGAGGAGAAAATGAGATGGGAGTTTTTCGACATAACTGTCATGAACTGGAATACACAGAGTACACACAGAGCTTAAAAAGTAAATAAATTGTCTTTTTTTTCTTTCTTTTTTTTGAAAATAACCGATTGTTTGCTAGATAAGACTCTTCTTTCCTCGGCTGGGATCATTTAGAGCCCTTTGAAGCTGCATTTTGGAAGTTCAAACTCGGGGCACCATAGAAGTCCATTATATGGAGAGAAATCCTGAAATGTTTTCCTCAAAAATCATAATTTCTTTATGACTGAAGAAATAAAGACATGAAAATCTTGGATGACGAGGGGGTGAGTACATGATCTGTAAATTTGTTTCTGAAAGTGAACCACTCCTTTAAAAAGGATGCTTTGAAAATGGTTATGCTTCAACACTGAAAAATTTTTTAAATGGTTTTTCCTAAGAAATTACTATGAAGACTCAAGTAACAATTTGAATTTAATGCAAAATTTTGAATAGTATTTTCTAATACACCAATAATCAGCTTTATTAAGTCACTTTTTAGACTGTTTTAGAATATTTATCTGTGTTATGCAGTTTTATTCTATTAAAGCTTTTGCTAAAGTGGTAATGTTTTTTGCTATGTGATGTTAGATTTGTTGTACACTCTTAAAAATAAAGGTTCCAAAGGGGTGTTTTGCAGTGCTGCCATAGAACAACCAATTTTGGTTTCCCAAAGAACCTTTTAGTGAACAGTTCCTAAAAGAACCATTTTGAAGAACAATAAAAATCTAAAGCACTTTTTCGACTATAAAGAACCTTTTCTGCATTTGAAAAGTTACATTGATTTTCAAGGTTCTTCATAGAACCACTGATGCCAATAAAGAACCTTTATTTTTAAGAGTGTGTACATGATTTCAAAAGAAATCAAAAGCATATGATTATATTTTGATATTTGTTTTACCCAAATAATTCACCCAAAAAAAAAAAAGGAAAGAAAATAATAACTGCATAAAGAAAGAGCTTGTATACGGGTTTGTTATGACATGAAGTGATTTGTTGTATACATGATTTTCATGAGATCAAGGGCTTAGAAACCATTGTTGTTGTTATTTGGAGATTTTAAATAATTATTTCCTCCTAAAAATTACAATTTTTATTATTTATTCACGCCATCATATCTATGGAAACCCATTTCCGCCACTGAAGAAAAAAAGAGGTAATTGCGACTTTTTATATCATAATTCAGACATTTTTCTCGCAATTGCAAGTTTACATCTCGCAACTCTGACCTTTTTTCATAGAATTGTGAGATATAATCTTGCAATTGTGAGTTATAAAGTCAGAATAGCATGATATAAACTCGCAACTCGTCTTTTTTCCTCTCAAAATTGGACTTTATAACTCGTAAATGCGCGTTTAAACCTCACATTTCCAAGAAAATACTCTTGCAAGTCAGAATTTTGGAGTTTGGATTTCTCACAATTGTGAGTTTATATCATGCAATTGTGAGAAAAAAGTCAGAATTGTGAGTTTGTATCGTGCAGTTCTGATTTTATAACTCACAATTGCATGTTTATAGCTCACAATGCTGAGAAAAAAGTCAGAATTGTGAGTTTATATCATGCATTTCTGAGAAAAAGTCAGAATTTTGACTATATCATGCAATTCTGACTTTATAACTTGCAACTGCAAGTATATAGCTCACAATTTTGAGACAAAAAATCTGAATTGTGAGTTTATATTACGCAATTCTGTGAAAAAAGTCTGAATTGTGAGGCTACATCGTGCAATTCTGTGAAAAGTCAGAATTGTGTTTATATCACGCAATTCTGTGAAAAAAAAAGTCAGAATTTTGAGTTCATATCACGCAATTCTGACTTTATAACTCGCAGTTGCAAATTTAAAGCTCATAATTCTGAGAAAAAAGTCAGAATTGTGAGTTTAAATAAAAATCAATTTTAAGTTTGTATCGTGCAGTTCTGACTTTATTGCTCACAATTGCACGTTTACGGTTCACAATTCTACATTGCGCAATTCTGTGAAAAAAGTAAGAATTGTGGGTTTATATTATGTAATTCTGCAAAATAAATTGTGAATTTATATCACACAATTCTGTGAAAAAATCAGAATTATAAAGTTACATTGCGAAATTCTGAGAAAAAAAAGTTCGAATTACGAGTTTGTATCATGCAACTCTGTGAAAAAAAAGTTAGAATTGTGAGAAAAAAGGTTGCAATAACCTTCAGTGGCGGAAATGTGCTTCCATACATTTCATTCCCAAACTAAAAATATATATACAGTATATATTTTTAACTGTATTCTTTTCCATCCAGTTACTGTATATGCCATATGATTAAGTCTCATTTACAGCATGATTAAATAATTCCATAGAAAAAAATAACAGCATATAGGCTTGAAATGTTAGGAATGTGAATAAATGATGACAGAAATGTTTTCATTTTTGAGTGAACTGTCACACCTTGCATTGCAAATAGCAAATCAAGTAAATTTTTTTGTTGGAGTGGGCGGGTTTATCAAGCTTTTGGACTAGAAATCATCCATCAACACTGGCCATTTCATAAAAATAATAAATGAATATTCATGAGCCAAGATGATTCCAAGTCTCCTCCACCCCACCAAACACAGTTTTCAGATTGTTCTTACACCCTTGGAATAAATGATGATCATGATCTAATCTCTGCTAATTTCCTTTTGAATTAGGGACAATTAATGGAATTAAATGATTTCAGGAAGTGAAATGTGGAAATGTTTTCCTCAAAAGTGATTTGGTTGCTAACTAATTTTAAATGCGTCTTGGGTTTTTACCGCCTGAGACCAATAAAGCAGCTTCACTCATCAGAAGGGAAGAGGGTTTGAAGTGATTGACAGGTACAAGCCTTGAGACCCAAGTGTATTGTGGGAACGCCAGATGCATATGTAAAGAACACTCACACATACTGCAGCTTGAAATTATGCTGGAATGCATTTTCAGAGATGTACACCAACCCACAATCTGTGACCGTCCTGAAACACAAATATAAATGCACAAAATCTCATTCAAATCTAAAGTTACTTGAAAATCTTTTGGAATCTTATATATGTTTTGTCGACTGTGTTTTACTTACAGGTTCTTCAGTTCTCTGTAGTTGGCGAGGTCTACGTCTGTGATGTTCTCCAGGTAGGTTTGGCTCTCTATGTAGCTAGAGGGTTAAAATGAAAGAACAGGTTGAAATTCAACTACAGTGAGGAAAAAATTATTTAATCCCCTGCTGATTTTGTATGTTTGCCCACTGACAAAAAAAGGATCAGTCTATAATTTGAATGTTAGGTTTATTTGAACAGTGAAAGACAGAATAACAACAAAAAAATTCTGAAAAACGCATTTCAAAAAAGTTTGCATTGATTTGCATTTTAATGAGTAAAATAAGTATTTGATCCCCTATCAATCAGCAAGATTTCTAGCTCCCAGGTGTCTTTTATACAGGTAACAAGCTGAGATTAGGAGCACTGTTTAAAGGAATAGTTCACTTTCAGAACAAAAATTTACAGATAATGTACTCACCCTCTTTTCATCCAAGATGTTCATGTCTTTCTTTCTTCAGTCATAAAGAAAGTGTGTTTTTTGAGGAAAACATTTCAAGGTTTCTCTCCATATAATGGACTTCTATGGTGCCCCCAAATTTGAACTTCCAAAATGCGGTTTAAATGCCGCTTCAAAGGGATCTAAATGATCCCAGCCGAGGTAGAAGGGTCTTAGCTAGCGAAAAGATCAGTTATTTTCTAAAAACATTTTCAACATATATACTTTTTAATCTCAAATGCTCGTCTTTCCGTATTAGAAAATAACCCATCATTTTGCTAGATAAGACTCTTCTTTCCTCGGCTGTGATTGTTTAGAGCCCTTTGAAGCTGCATTTTGGAGGTTCAAACTCGGGGGCACCATAGAAGTCCATTATATGGAGAGAAATCCTGAAATGTTTTCCTCAAAAAAACATAATTTCTTTACGACTGAAGAAAGAAAGACATGAACATCTTGGGTGACAAGGGGGTGAGTACATGATCTGTAAATTATTGTTCTGAAAGTGAACTACTCCTTTAGAGGGAGTGCTCCTAATCTTAGTTTATTACCTGTATAAGAGACACCTGTCTACAGAAGCAATAAATCATATTACAAACTCTTCACCATGGCCAAGACTAAAGAGCTGTCCAAGAATGTCAGGGACAAGATTGAAGACCTACACAAGGCTGGAATGGGCTACAAGACCATCGCCAAGCAGCTTAGCGCTGTGCCCTTGCAGCCGTTAATATGAGGCATAAGCACCATCAGTGAAGTATTTTGAAATTGATTACTTTTCAGTTCCACACAGTTTCGTTGAAAAGCACATGTACTTCCAGGAAGGAGAACACAGATTCCTTTAGAGAAAAGTTTTAATGCTTTCTCCACAATGGCTCAGTGAATCAAACTATACAGAGCTAGAAAACAATATGGATACATCATATGAAGTCAAAAACTATGCAAAACCATCCATGGTTTGGTGAAATCAAGTCTCTAATCATCCAGAACATTTCATTCTCTAGGTCAGTGTCAACTGAAAGCAGCACTTGACATTGACAAAGCCAAATAAACCACAGAACTCGTATCTGAAGTACTTTTTGTAAACCATTTTACATGATTCTAAAGTGCACATCTAATTAAATTCAATTCAATATGATGTTTTCAAGCATTCGCCAATTATTGCATTTACTGTAACATGCTGAAACATGGTCTTTAAAGAGATGAAATATGACATACCCAGTTTGTTTTGATGTGTATTAATGCCAAACAAATGATTGATTTTTCAAAGATTCTTGGAATATGTTTTGCAAGAAAAATACCATTTCATTCTTCTACTTCAAATTAACTAGCAATTTAAGTTGCAATAAAGGTAACTAAATAAAAGTTACTCACTATATGCTAGCTAAAGACATTTTGACTTTACTGGAATCCTTTGATCTGTGATTCTGTTTAGTTGTGTTCAAGAAGCACAAACAGATATTTATTAGCGTCTGATTGACCCAGAGAGCCATAATGCAATTACAGAGCAGGTGGGACGACATCTCAAACTGCTTTGGCTTATTGAATCGAGTCGAGTGGGCAATATTTCATCTATTGTTTTCAGCGGTGCATTCGCGAGCAATTCACAGAATGGAATTTACAGCATGATGAATGATGTATTTCTGCTGCTGGTATGAAGTTAATGGTCTCTTGTTTTCCTCCCTGGTAGAAGCGCTGTTCCTCTGTACTTTGCCCATCTCACTAATACGGCAAAATGCTGCGTTTTTTTTCATGGGCACAAAGTGTTCTGTGTAAACACGTGGCGAAAGAGCATTCTCATTTATTGATTGAATGCTCGTAGTAAATGTTAGACTCGACTGGAGTTCAGAGAATCGCGCCTGAGCAGGTGTACTGTGAAAAACAACTGTGCAGAACTTAAAAATACAGTGGTGATGAAGTCAGACATTGTGGGATGCAATTTGGAAGCTATATGTTACTATATGGACCAGAAAACCAGTCATGAGTCAATGTTTTTGCTTGTTAGGATAGGACAATATTTGGCAGAGATAGAACTGTTTGAAAATCTAGAATCTGAGGTTGCAAAAAAATATTTAGAAAGATGTCCAAATTAAATTCTTAGCAATGCTCATCTCTTCTAGAGAACCAAGAGAGCCAGATCCTTAAAAGATGATTGCAAAAAACATGGAAAACATGATGATGTACAGTTCATCAGAAAGGGTCTTTGCAGCTTCTTTGTGCTTGGAGCGCACATTGTGATCCAAACAAGCGCAAATCAAGTAAAACATCTAAATGCCACTACATGAATGCAATAAATGGTCATTAAGTAAATATCATAAGAAAATGAGATGCAGCATTGCTTTACAAAATAGAAATGATATTGTTTTGACTAAATTATGAGGTGAATCATACTGAACAAATCCTTCTTGATAATCACAAGTGAATAACAGTCAAACCTAACTTTATTCTGACACCTTTAAAATTTCTCACACTATTATAGTTTGCTCACTATAGTTTAGAAAATGGTAATAAATTATGACAAGAACTCAAGCGTCTGAACAAATTCATCTTGACAATGTCAGATAACTTTGATAGAAAGGTATGTAACAAAACAAAGTGTCTTGGTATAATATAATGCTGGGTATAATATTTCACAGTTCATTTTGCTATCCACACTAACATGAACTAGAGTGTTCTGTACCCGCTAGTAAAAAAAAATATATCAAAAATTATATCAGGTGTCTGAATAATTTTGGTTTGACTATTTTAAACAATGTTGTAGTGTAAAAAAACATTGGCTTTTTAAATATAATGCATATGATAAACTAAGTGATCAGGCTTTTTCTAGCATTTCTTTCCATTGAAATATTGCATTGTTTACACTGAAGGGATGACAAGAGAGAAGGCATGAAACTGAGATGATTGTAAGAGGTGTAGTGATTATGTTTCCTACTATAAGCATGAGTGCTATAGTGATATAAACACTATTCTGAATGAAGTGCACTAAACTGATCTCAAGTCCTGCACCTCTGGGAACCATCCGTCTGACTGTACACACATGAACGTGGAGATGTTTTCTCGCCATTTCCGAGAATAGATTATGTACCTGACACTCTTAAAAGCACTTAAAGAGATGCAGCACAAAGCTGCTCAGCAGCAACACAAAGTAGCAGGCCTTTCCTCCAGTCCTTGACTAGTTCCTTAGGATTGAGAAAGTTCTGCTTTTAGAGCATTACGTCTTGATTCCACAAATTAACTGCAATGCTTTCAAAACCAATAAAAGCTGATGATAATTGAAATGGTCTGACTGGAAAATCCACTAGGCTACATCATGCACAAACTATATATCCAATTTTCTAATTTCCCCATGAAAAGTCATGAAGGCCAATCACTTTGATTGAACTCGCCACCCGTTTCGTCTCCTTCCAAGATCAAGCGCTGAACTTCCACGCAACTTCTAAGCTAAGCACCAAACACAACTTACATTTCAGTGACGTTTTCGCTCTCTTGCGCCGCCAGCGCTGGGATGCTGGTGATTCCGTCCGGCTCCAGGCATTGAAGCATGGCGAAGGAGCAGCGACAAGCGCCTGGGCATCCGCTCAAGGCTGGTGCGACCAGGACGAGAAGCGTAACCACAACCGGGGCCACCATTCGGTCAGCCATGGTGAGGTTCGAGTGAGTTTTGTTATCCTGATGGAAACTCCACCCTGCAGCAGGAACTCTGGATGTGAGGAGAAGCGGCTCTTCTCTTGGCCAGCACTCAGGGTTATGATCCCATCCAGGAGCTGAGCTATTGAGCCGTGTAGCAGGGCCCAGGGGAACGGTGGGCTGTTGCCTCCTCTCCTCCTCTCACTACCTCCCAGTCCGAGATGGAGAAACGAATGGGAGGGGCAAAGCAGTCCATTAGTTGAGTGTGAGTGTGAGATGAGAGAGAGCAATAGTCACCAGACACCTCTGTGACACTCGCAGAAGCGAGCGGGTTAGCCAGAGCTGCAGGTGGACACGGATGGATCAGAAGTGCTCCACCTGTTAGAGCTGACTGCAAACTTTGAGCCCATGAGGAAAAAACAACTTAGTAGAGTAGGAGGTCTCCATGCATAAAGGGCAATGGTCATGGGACTTTCCTAAATCATCTCCCTTTACCTCTAGAATGGTGCAATGTTTATTTAAGGCATGATGTGTGTAACTTTCTGTGTAAGTGACCTCTGTTTGGTCTCATATTAAATGCTAGAGTGATCTGTGAGGAGGCACATGGAGTCTTTTTCTTAGGAGATTACATCCGAGAAGACTCAAGTGAACGTTGTCATTTACTTCAACTCCATTTAACCTTGAGTCTTGAGAGCCAAGTGAGATATTAAAGAGATCTGATTTTGTATCAGAGGAAAATTATATTGCTCAGAAGATGCACTTTTATAGCTCTGAAGATCTCAGATGTATCAATTTCGTTTTGGTTCATTAGAAGTATGTGACCCTGGACCAAAAAAACAGTCATAAGGGCCACTTTTTTAGATGTATACATCTGAAAGCTAAATAAGCTTTCCATTGATGTATGGTTTGTTAGGATAGGACAATATCTGGTCGAGATACAACTATTTGAAAATCTGAAATCAGAGGGTGTAAATCAAAATATTGAGAAAATCGTCTTTAAAGTTGTCCAAATGAAGTTCTTAGCAATGCATATTACTAATCAGAAATTAAGTTTGGATATATTTATGGTAGGAAATTTACAACATATCTTCATGGAACATGATCTTTACTTAATATCCTAATGGTATTTGGCATAAAAGAAAAATCAATCATTTTGACCCATACGTAAATTCTTTGTCTCTTTGCTGTCTTGGGAACCAACTGAGATATCAAAGAGATGTGATTTTTGTTTTCTTTCCTAGTTTTTCCTTGTATGAGAGGAAAATTATATTGCTCAGAAGATGCTCTTGTATCATGTATCTGAGATCTGTTTCGGTTTGGTCAGAAATAAGTAAACCTGGACCACAAAACCAGTCATAAGGGCCATTTTGTTTAGATGTATACATCTGAAACCTAAACAAATAAGCTTTCTATTGATGTATTTGTCACACTCTGGGTGGTTGAGGAGTGGAGAAGGAGGAGGAGATCCGGAGTAGATAAAATATAAACAGTTTATTGAAACAAAACACTGAAACTAAATACAAACAAACAAAAACCAGGAGCAAAACCGAGGACATGTAACGTTAACGACGGACACTGGGGAGTGAGCAGACACAGACTTTATACACAGAAACATGGGCGTGGTCACAAACAAGATGACGAGGGGGAAATACAAATATGGGCAAGACTAAACCAAAAGGACTAAACCAAAAGGGGGAGAACAAGGACTAAACCAAATGAACTAGAAACATGGGGGGGAAACACTTGGAAAACATGACAGAACAGGACAAAACACAGACATATTCCTGACAGTATTTGGTTTGTTAGGATCAGACAATATCTGTTCGAGATACAACTATTTGAAAATCTGAAATCTGAGGGTGTAAAAAAAATCTAAATATTGAGAAAATCGTCTCCAAGTTGTCCAAATGAAGTTCTTAGCAATGCATATTACTAATCAGAAATTAAGTTTGGATATATACGGTAGGAAATTTACAAAATATCTTCATGGAATATGATCTTTACTTAATATCCTAATGGTATTTGGCATAAAAGAAAACCCAATAATTTTGACCCATACGTAAATTCTTTGCTCTCTTTTAACCTCTTTGCTGTCTTGGGAACCAACTGAGATATCAAAGAGATGTAATTTTTGTTTTCTTTCTTAGTTTTTCCCAGTATGAGAGGAAAATGATATTGCTCAAAAGATGCTCTTGTATCATGTATCTGAGATCTATTTTGTTTTGGTCAGAAATAAGTAAACCTGGACCACAAAACCAGTCATAATGGCTATTTTTTAGATGTATACATCTGAAACCTGAACAAATAAACTTTCGGTCCCACTTTACATTAGGTGGCCTTAACTACTATGTACTTACATTTATATTAATCATTTGGTACAATGTACTAATTGTGTACATATGTCACAGTTTGGATGGATGAGGAGTGGAGAATGAGGAGGAGATTCGGAGTAAATGAACACATATAAGTTTATTAAATAAAACACTTGAAAAATGATACAAATAAACAAAACCGGGAGCATAAAGCGAGGACATGTAACGTTAACGACGGACAGCGGGGAGTGATCACAAGCAGACTTAAATACACAGAGACATGGGCGTGGTCACAAACAAGTAAACAAGATAAGGAGGGGGAAATACAAATATGGGCAAGAACAAACCAAAAGGACTAAATCAAAAGGGGGAAAACAAGGACTAAACCAAATGAACTAGAGACATGGGGGGAAAAACACTTGGGAAGCATAACAGAACAGGACAAAACACAGACATGATCCTGACAACATACATGTGTTTACATTGTACTTATATATTTTTAAAAACCTATAAGTAATTATATTTGTAATTAACTTCTGTAATTACCACTGTTGACCCATCCCTTACACCCTAACCCACCCTTAAACCTACCCATACCACCAAACTTGTCCCTAACCTTACCCATATCCCACCTTAATAGAAGCAAAAGTGTTTTGCAATGCAATATGACCATATTAAGTACATTGTACTTATTTTTTGATGTAAGTACATAATAGTTAAGGCCACCTAATATAAAGTGTGACCAAACTTTCTATTGATGTATGGTTTGTTAGGATAGGACTGGTTGAGATACAACTATTTGAAAATCTAGAATCTGAGGGTGAAAAAAAATCTAAATTTTTGAGAAAATCCAAATGAAGTTCTTAGCAATGCATATTACTAAAGTTTTGATATATTTACGGTAGGAAATTTACTAAATATCTTTATGGAACATGATCTTTACTTAATATCCTAATGATTTTTGGCATAAAAGAAAAATGTATCATTTTGACCCATACAATGTATTGTTGGCTATTGCTACAAATATACCCGTGCTACTTACGACTGATTTTGTAGTCCAGGGTCACATATATAAAGTTATAAAATGAAAGTGAGTTGCGTGTCTCAGGTAATTTGATAAGAAATGTTTGAGTTTATATTATATCTCTGACATTTGATTTCAGAAATTTAAAAAAGGAGATTTAAAGTAAATTCTTTGCTCTCTTTCAATTTAACCTCTTTGCTGTCTTAAGAACCAACTAATATATCAAAGAGATGCAATTTTTGTTTTCTTTCCTAGTTTTTCCTAGTATGAGAGGAAAATGATGTAGCTTTCATAACTCAGGAGATCTCAAAGAAAATTTCGTTGTTTTTTTTTTTCCTGCTAAAATTCCTTGGGTTCATTAAAAAAAGAACACATTGTACAGTATTTTACATTTGATGCCAATTATTTGGGTTTACAATGAGATCTCTGGAATTTGATTTCATACTTTGGGAAATCTGAGTGCAGTTTGAGATATTTTGAGATTTCTTCTGAAACTCTAGAGGAGGCAATGCAAAATTATTGGGGTCTTTTCTCATGAGAATATTTCTGAAAATAGAAGACTCATGCAAACGTCTCCACTAAGTCTCCTTTTAATATTTATTGTGAATATTATGAAGAGAAGTTTGATTTGTTTTCTTTCCTACCAGTGAGCCTGAGGAAGTGATTTTGCTTAGAGACTTTGGTGCTTTTATAGCTCATGGAGAACTTGGATGTGAGTATTGGATTTTTCCTGCTAAAAATAAATAAAAACCTTTAAAGTATACTGTAAATGTACAGAGCTATAAAAATGAATGTGAATTAAATAGATCACTTGGCCTTGGAAGTATTTGATGCAAAATGTTCATATTGGTTCATATTCTTAAAAAAATCTAAGCACATTTTAAGACGTTCTTCTGAAACTCATGGAAAGCTGTGAGTTTAGGAGTGTAAATCTGAGAAGCAGGAGACATAGCAAAAGTCTCAATTTAACCTCATTGCTGTCTCAAGAACCAGTTGAGATATCAAAGAGATGTGATTTTTGTTTTCTTTCCTTCCAGTGAGCAGGTGTCAGAGGAAAATACAATTTGACTCTAGAATTTGATGAGAAATGTTTGAGTTCATATTGAGATCTCTGTCTTTGATTGCAGACTTTGGGATCCTGGAAAGTCTGAGCACAGTTTGGGACATTTTGAGATATCTTCTAAAACTCTTGATGACATACAAATGGATGTCTGGGATTTCTGTCTCTTTCTCTGGAAAATAAATCTGAGAAGCAGGAGGGTTTTTTTTAGAAGTCTTCAATTGCTCTCCATTGATGTTATTAAGGAGAAACAATCGATATTATAAAGAGAACTAATTTGTGATTTTCTTTCCTTCTTTTTGTCCCAAAGAAAAGGTTAGTAGCTCTTTTATTGTTTCTCTTAGAATGTAAAGGAGAAATATAAGTTCACATTAAGATCTCTGACTTTGAAATGCAGACCTTGGCATCTTGGTGATTCATTTTAGTAAAGACTTTTTGATCCCGGATGAGACGTGTGAGATCACTAGGTCTTTTCTCAGAAACAATTGAGTGATTTTTAATAATTTGTGATTTTTCTTTCCTTCTTTTTGTCCTTGAGAAACGCTGCATGCTCAGAAGATGCTCTTTTATTGCTCAGGAGATAATCACAGTAAGTATCAATTTTGTTTCAGTTGTTTCTCTTACACAATGAAAAAATGGTTGACATAAAATGAAACTATAAATGCAGACAGCTGTCGAATTTGATGAGCAATTTGAGTTCATATTGAAATTTTTGACATATGATTGTAGAATTTGGCAAATCCAAGCACAGTTTGAGACATTTTGTTCCTTCTGAAACTGTAGATGAGACACCTGTGAGATTATTGTCTTTTTCTGAGGAGAATAAATCTTTTTGCATTTGCTATTTATTCATTTTGTTAAAGGAGAAACAACTGAGATGTTATAGATGGAGTTAGTGATTTTAATTGCTTAAATGGCTTTTTTATTGCTCAGGAGTCAATTACATTAAGTATCAACTTAGTTAACCTTAGTTAATGCATTAACTAGCATTATCTAACAATGAGCAATACATACAGTTGAGGTCAAAAGTTTACATACACCTTGCAAAATCTGCGAAATGTTAATTATTTTAGGAAAATAAGAGGGATCATACAAAATGCATGTTATATTTAGTACTGACCTGAATAAGAAATTTCACATAAAAAACATTTATATAACCCGCAAGAGAAAGTAATAGTTAAATTTATTTATAAAAAAAAAAAAAAAAAAAAAATACACACTCGATTCTTAATACTGTGTTGTTACCTGACTGATCCACAGCTGTTTTTTTGTTTAGTGATAGTTGTTCATGAGTCCCTTGTTTGTCCTGAAAAGTTAAACTGCCCACTGAAAAATCCTTAACGGCCCACAAATTCTTTGAGTTTTTAACATTTTTGTTTATTTGAACCCTTTCCAACAAAGACTGTATGATTTTGAGATCCTTTCACACTGAGAACAACTCAGGGACTCGTATGCAACTATTACAGAAGGTTCAAACGCTCACTGATGCTCCAGAAGGAAAAACGATGCATTAAGAATTTGCAGATAAGAGTAAATTTAATTATTTTGTCTTCTGGGAAACAAGTATCTCCTGTAAAGAAAATCTTCATTCTGTTCAAAAGTTTACACCCCCTGGCTCTTAATGCATCGTTTTAAGAAGAAAAAAAAATGAATTTACAGTATGAATATAGAGCTATATTAATATAGCTTAAAAATGTTATGAGATATTTTAACTCATACTGAGATCTTTGACACTTTGGAATCTTGAAAGATTTTGAAATGAAAATCCAGAAATTATTTGGGTCAAGTCTCATTTCATTTTGTTCTCATTTTGATTTTTTTTCCTTCTGTGTGTTACAGATCCAACTGTGCCTGTTGTAATTTTCCATGTGGTTATACCTTCAGGCACTCAAGGCTTTCTGGAACTGAAAGGGTACAAGAGGAGGATGGATGTTGTTGGCCGCCCGCTGTGATTGCGGAGTCTCATCCTCCCATAAGGGATAAATATTGTGTCCCGCCTCCCTCTCAGAGAGTCTCCATACACACAGCAGTAAGGTCATAGTGCCCTGACCACAATTACTGGCAGGACCTTAGCAGATCCTTTTTTCTGCTGCAATAAGGACATAGTGATGGCTCCAGACTTCCTCCTCTCTTTCCCTCTTCATCAGAATCAGCAAAGATAGGAATATAGCTGGAGAGAGAAAGAGAGGGAGAGAGAATGAGGGTGCGAGTGAAAAATCCATCTATGGTGGTTTTCCATCCCGTGGACCTAAAATGGCAACTCGAGAGTTCGGACGTTTCTGTCGTGCTCTTTAAAAGCTCAGCTTGTGAAGAGGCTTTTAAGACCATTTCGCAGATTCCGGACTCTATTATTGCCTCAGTTGTTTACCTCTTTACATCTAGCAGTGTACCTGTGTGCTTCCACAATCCATTGATTTATTTCAGCGCGTTCTCACTCTTTTTGAAACAGCAAAAACCGTCAGAGGAGAGGCTGGCTGTTAATACTCCCTCGGTGTGCTTTAAAGCACAACTCAGCACAGAAACATCCATGCTGACCGTTACACGCCTTCACTGGTCTTGTGAATTTAGAGAATGGTTTGAGAAAAAACAACATATTCTGGCATCATTTTTCTAAAAGAGTCAAAAAGAGAGATTGCGAATCATACATTCTGCCTCTTTTTCATTTCCTCTTTGAAGCGAAGCTTCAAAAATGACCAAAAAGAGTCTTTGTGACTCCATAAGAATCTGCAGAGGTCATATCATAGCAGAATTTTTTTACAGAATTAATGAATCAATAAGATCTGACTCAAAAGAGAATGAATGAATCAGGATGCTTTTTTGTCATTTTTTTAAAAGACTTGCTGTTTTTCTTTATTTTTTGGGCGTGCCCTCCCAGTCCATTAAAGTTAGGCGTAGGAAGTATCAGTGATTTTGAACAGGATATGCTGAATAAGTCCGTCAAGCCAATCAGAGCAGAGGATAATTCAATTATTGGGCCGAATTCACCACTCCCACACAACAAAACTACTGCTAATGGGCTGCAGCTTCCAAATAAAAAGGAAACAACGGACCTTTCTCAGAGACTGTGTGCACATTTGAAAAGTAGCATATTGTTCAAAAATAGTAAGTGAGAGAGAACGCAATATGCAATGATACATGTTTCAAAAAGTATTTTAAAAAGTAGTAATTTTATTTTAAAATCTTTGTTTGTTTGTTTGTTGGTGTTTGCAAACACCATTTTTAACAAGTGCCATCCATTCATCTCTGAAAAAAACAATTAATTTATTTGTTCATTCGTTCATTCATTCTCAACTGCAATTTTATTTTAAATGTCTTGATTTTTGGCATATTTAAGTCATTCGTTTTTATTTATTTAAAATACAATTTTAGAAACAAGTGCTATCCATCTGAAATAAATACAATTATGTATTTATTTATTTATTTATTTTCATGTTCGTTCGTTCATTCTAAACTGCAATGTTATTTAAAAAATGTCTTGATTTTTGGCATATTTTATTCATTCAAATACAATTTTAGAAACAAGTGCAGTCCATCTGAAAGAAATACAATTATGTATTGATTTATTTATTTTCATGTTCATTTGTTCGTTCATTCTAAACTGCAATTTTATTTAAAAAAAAGTCTTGATTTTTGGCATATTTTATTCATTCATTCATTCATTCATTCATTCTTTAAAATACAATTTTATAGCATGTGTCATCCTGTTATCTCTAAAAATAAATACCCATTCATTTATTAATTTACTTATTTTAAAATACGATTATATTTAAAAATGTCTTGATTTTTGGCATATTTATAATTCAAATGCAATTTTAGAAACAAGTGCTATCCATCTAAAATAAATACAATTATTTATTTTTATTTTTTTATTTAATTTATTTGTTTTTTTAAACTTCAATTTTATTTAACAATGTCTTGATTTTTGGCATATTTTATTTATTCATTCATTTCTTTAAAATACAATTTCATAACAAATATTTATCTTTGAAATAAATAAACATTTATTTATTTATTTAAAAAAACAATTATATTTAAAAATGCCTTGATTTTTGGCATATTGTATTCATTAATTTATTTATTTAAAAATACAATTTTAGAAACAAGTGCTATCCATCTAAAATAATCCATTTATTAATTTGTTTGTTTGTTTGTTTGTTTGTTTATTTGTTCGTTCGTTCCAAATTGCAATTTATATAAAAATGTCTTGATTTTTGCCATATTTTATTTATTTATTTAAAATGCAGTTTTAGAAACAAGTGCTATCCATCTGAAATAAATGCATATATTTATTTCTTTATTCATTTATTTGTTTGTTTATTCTAAACTGCAATATTATTCAAAAAATGTCTTGAGTTTTGGAATATTTTATTCGTTCATTTATTTATTTAAAATACAAGATTTTTTTAGAATAGAAAAAATGATCTAGAAACAAATGCTGTCCATCTGATATAAATACATTTATTTATTTGTTTGTTCTAAATGTTATTTTAAAATGTCTTGATTTGTGGCATATTTTATTAATTTACTTATTTAAATTTAGTTTTATAACAAGTGTCAACCATATATCTCTGAAATAAATATACTTTTATTCATTTATTTAAAATACAATTTTAGAAACAAGTGCTATGCATCTAAAATGTATTTATTTATTTATGCAATTATGTATGCATTTATTTATTTATTTATTCCTTCATTCTAAAATATTATTTTAATTAATATATTATAATTAAAATATTGCTTAATATATATTGCATATTGCATAAATTTTGATATATTTGAATAATTTTAATAATTTTTTATCTTTATTTTTCCTTTTTTTTTTTTAAGCAGCAGTGATGAAAGACGTATTATGACATTTGGGGAGAGGAGTGACCGGGCTGCAGGTTACTCAATCCACATCAAACTAATGTCCTGCCACAGAGAGAGACCAGTGTGAAGTGGACCTGAGTAAAAGCACTCCTGGAACTGGGACAAGGAAAGGCTTTTACACCTGCATTGGTTAATATATAGATCTCCACATGACTGCTATCCACTGGCACACACAATAAAGCAACTCATCGACCTGGGTGTGCGCACAGCATTTGCATATGCAGTTAAGTTATGAGTATTGTCAAATTAAAATAACACTGGAAGCTTTGTGAATTTATTGCAGCCCCTAAAATGTGACCCTTCCACCTCAGTCTGAAAAAGATTGTTTAGTGGTTCTTAAGCTCACCAATGCACACCCTCCTTTTTTTCATGTGATGAGTGTTTTTAAGTGTGTTGCTTTTTTAGCAGGCTCTGTGGTGGTTTATTTGTTTTCTGTTGCTATGGTGATCTGGGAAGTTTTTATCATGTGCTGTTTTAGTTGGTTTTTAATGTGTTGCTATGTGATTTGCTTAGCAGTTGCTATGGTGATTTGGGTAGTTTTAGCAGTTTCTATGGCGTTTTCTAGGGTGTTGCTGTGTGGTTGCTAAGCAGTTCCTATGGTGATCTAAGACATTGTTAGCATGCTCTGGTGTTTTGGTTGGTTTCTAGGGTGTTGCTATGGTGAACTAAGAAGTTTTTAGCCGTTTTTAGTGTTTCGAAGGCTCTGGTGTTTTGGTTTGTTTCCAACACTGGAAGCTAACGTAGCTTACATTTTTAGTAAGCTAGTAACGTAGCTTTATGTTTTTACGTAGCTTAGCTAACACCATAGCTAACATTTTTAGCTATGGTGGCAGGCTCTGGTGTTTTGGTTGGGTTCTAGGGTGTTGCTATGGTGAACTAAGAAGTTTTTAGCAGACTCTGGTGTTTTGCTTGTTTTCTAATGTGTTGCTATGGTGATCTAAGAAGTTTTTAACAGGCTCTGGTGTTTTAATTTGTTTCTAAGGTGTTGCTATGTTGGCAGGCTCTGGTGTTTTGGTTGGTTTGTAGGGTGTTGCTATGGTGAACTAAGAAGTTTTTAGCAGACTGGTGTGGTGTTTTGCTTGTTTTCTAAGGTGTTGCTATGGTGATCTAAAACATTTTTAACAGGCTCTGGTGTTTTAGTTTGTTTCTAAGGTGTTGCTATTGTGGCAGGCTCTGGTGTTTGGGTTTGTTTCTAAGGTGTTGCTATTGTGGCAGGCTCTGGTGTTTTGCTTGTTTTCTAGGGTGTTGCTATAGTGATCGAAGATATTTTAACAGGCTCTGGTGTTTTGGTTGATCTAAAAAGTTTTTAGCAGGCTCTGGTTTCTAGGGTGTTGCTATGGTGATCTAAGAGATTTTTAGCAAGCACTGGCGTTTCAGTTGGTTTCTAGGCAATTGCTATTGTGATCTAAGACGTTTTAGCAGGCACTGGTGTTTCAGTTGGTTTCTAGGCAATTGCTATTGTGATAGAAGGTGTTTTAGCAGGCTCTGGTTTCTAGGGTGTTGCTATGGTGGTATTAGATGTTTTTAGCAGACACTGGTGTTTTGGTTGGTTTCTACGGCGTTACTGTGGTGGTCTATGGTGTTTTGATTGGTTTCTAGGGCGTTGTTGTGGTGATCTAAAATGTTTTCATTGGGCACAGGTATTTTGGTTGGTTTCTAGGGTGATCTAAGACCTTTTTAGCTGGCTCTAATGTTTTGGTTTGTTTATAGGGCGTTGATATGATGGTCTAAGACGTTTTAGGAGGCATTGGCGTTTTGGTTGGTTTCTAGGGTGTTGCTATGGTGGTCTAAGATGTTTTTAGGAGGCATTGGTGTTTCAGTTGAAATCTAGTCTAAAGTCTAAAGTTGTGACGTATTGTCAAGTATGGTGACCCATACTCGAAATTCAGTCATGGTATTGGTGGTGGAAAGAGTGCTGTTCATTCACAATCCCCACCTTCAATTCCTGCCGGTTTGGGTTACAAGCCCAACTCCCTCACCATTAGGCCACGGCTATGGTGATCTAAAACGTTTTTAGTAGGCTCTGGTGTTTCAGTTGGTTTCTAGGGCGTTGCTATGGTAGTCTAACATGTTTTTAGGAAGCATTGGTGTTTCGGTTGGTTTCTAGGATGGTGGACTAAGACGTTTTTACAAACTCTGGTGCTTCAGTTTGTTTCTAGGGCGTTGCTATGGTGAGCCAAGATGTTTTAGGAGGCATTTGTGTTTCGGTTGATCTCTAGGGCTTTGCTATGGTGGTCTAAGATGTTTTTAGCCGACTCTCGTGTTTTAATTTGTTTTCTTGGGTGTTCTGATTGGGGGTAGTGGTTGATAAGGTGTTCTGAGTCATTTCTAAGGTGCAATGCGAAGCAATGGACCAGCGCCATAATGCATTTTTTTTTTCGGTTAACAGAGCATTCAATTGAACAGTATACAGTTTTGTTTTTATGCCAAAAAAAAAAAAAAGACACTGAGATGTTTTTCCATTGCAGGGTGTGGCCTTCTCTGCCTCATCTTCCCCTCACATCATCTCTCTACCAGGAAGCAGACCCCATCAACACCCAAATCACAGTGATCAGAGCAGCAGTGTTAGTGAGACTCGCTGGGGTAAACCTGGGATCGATTGGCTCGTGCTGCTGGGGGTTTTGGTAATGTAACTGTATCTAGGTTCTCTCATTAGGGACACAAGAAGCCCGTCTTCATGCAGATGAGCCGAAACTCGAGGAGCGCTTCGCCAAAGACTAATGAACATGCAGCATCTCCTCTCGTACTCTCCATTCTGACTCGCTCTTACAGTTGTTGTCTCCATTTCTACCTCTTTTGTACGTATTAGCTCACTCTTACATCTAATCTCCGCTGCCCCTCTTAACTTAAATTAAAGCGTAATGATTTCATTATGTGTTTTTATTTTCAAGAAGGCACTATCATCAGAAGCATGGCTGCCTTGTAAATATTCTAATAAAAGCGGTATTAAAAAGTGCAGAGCCGACAGAGGAATCAGAAACGGTTTGCTCTGTATCGACAGATCCTATGTATCTCATAAGGTTTGGTCTTGGTCCGGATCCATTCAATTATTATAATGCATCATTATGAAATAGCCCAATTACTGACCTCAATGCAAAAATAGCATTTAATTTCTTTAAATGAAAGGCTCCAAAAAAGCCCAAGGCTATTTGGTGGATCTGAACACAGCTTCAGGGCGCTCAGGGTCGATTGCCATTCACAAGTAGACATGAAATGTCCAGCATCTCTGATCCTTGAAGAAACTACAAAAAAACAAAAACAGGTCTTTTCATCCATTTCTGCTTCAATAATAATTGGTTAGAATAGATATTCTAATGCAACTTTATTTTTTCAGAAAGTTTTCTGCTGTGCAGTTGCTTGCTGTTGTCTATGGAAGCTTGTTTCTGCCACGGAATAAAAAAGTAAAAGGTAATTGTGTTTTTTTTTTATTATCACAATTCTGACCTTTTCCTTCAACTCTGAGATTATTCTGTTTTTTCCACTCCGAACTCTGAGATTGCATCTCGCAATTCTGCCACAAAATGAAAAAATAAAAATGGTAGTTGCAACTTTTTATCACACAATTCTGTCTTTTTTAAATAAATCTGCCATTTGATGTAAAGTCAGGATTATGGATTCATATCTCCCATTTCCAAATTTATATCTTGCAATTCTAAGAAGAAAAGTCTGAATTGTAAGATAAACACTCGGTAAAAAGTAAGAATTGTGAGATAAGATAGAAAAAGCAATAAAAAAAAGAATTGTGAGATGCAAATTTAGAATTCCAAGAAAAAAGTCGGAATTTTTAATTTATATCTGAGAATTCAGAGTTTATAAGTAAATGTTATAAATGTGTTTGTTTCTTATTTATGAACCACATGTTGCTCATTAGAACTGAATTAGTGCTCACACTTAAATATTTTAAATGAAATTTAGTCATTTTTGCATGAATAAACCCCGTTAACATGTACATTTGTATTTAAATTTAAAAGTTAATATTTTAATCAATGTTTATATATATATATATATATATATATATATATATATATATATATATATATATATATATATATATATATATGTGTGTGTGTGTGTGTTTAATATATGAAAATATATTGCTTATTAAGAGTGACCTTGCTGCAATTATCATCATTTTAAAGCATAGAGAATATTAAGTAATGTTTTAGTGATGGACTAATGAGATTAAAAACGAGGCTTTTTCATCTTCTCAGTGTTTGATGGAGATCAATCGCTCGGGTGGTTTTGAGGCCAAACATTAACCAAATATCTGGGTGAGTGCATTTTCTTTGATTAATCTCATAACCTACCCAAGGGTTAAAGGTCTGTGGGCAATATGGCTTGATGCATTATATTATCTTATGCATAATGATTTATTCATAAGCCCACAATGATTTTGCAGTAAATGGAAGCTATTCCTAAACACAACAGTAGAACGTTGCCTTTTCTATCATTATTGGAAACTTATAGAGGGGATGTTTGCTCCGGTGCAAATTAGAGGAAGACTCGCCTGTGCATTAAAATGATCTTTAAACAAATGGCATAGTTGATGTAATCTGCCTAAACCAAGAACCATGAGTTGAGGTCAAAAGTTTACATACACCTTGCAGAATCTACAAAATGTTTATTATTTTACCAGAATAAGTAAATGCATGTTATTTTCAATTTAGCACTGACCTGAATAAGACATTTCACATAACAGACGTTTATATAGTCCACAAGAGAAAATAATAGTTGAATTTATAAAAATGAACCTGTTCAAAAGTTTACACAAAAATTATAGTTTTTATACTGTGTTGTTACCCGAATGATCCACAGCTGGGTTTTTTTTCTTTAGCGATAGTTGTTCATGAATCCCTGAACATTTGTCCTGAACAGTTAAACTGCCCGCTGTTCTTCTGAAAAATCTTTCAGGTCCCACAAATGTATTGATTTTCAGCATTTTTGTGTATTTGAACCCTTTCCAACAATGACTGTATGGTTTTGAGATCCATCTTTTCACACTGAGGACAACTGAGGGACTCATATGCAACTATTACAGAAGGTTCAAATGCTCACTGATGCTTCAGAACGAAACACGATGCATTAAGAGCCGGGGAGTGAAAACCTTTGAACAGAATGATGTGTAGATTTTTCTTATTTTGAAAAATTCTTATTTTCCTTATTTTTTTATGTTTCCCAGAGAACAAAATAGGTAAAATTTACCCTGATCTTTTAATTCCAAAAGTTTTCACCCCCAGCTCTTAATGCATTAAATTTTCATTTTGAAGCATCTGTGAGCCTTTGCACTTTTTATACTAGTTGCATATGAGTCCCTCAGTTGTCCTTAGTGTGAAAAGATTGATCTTAAAATCATATAGTCAATGTTGTAAATGGTTCAAATAGACAAAAATGCAGTTTAACAGTTAAAAAAAAAAACACAGCTGTGGATCATTTAGGTAACAACACAGTATTAAGAATCAAGTGTATGTAAACTTTTGAAAGGGTCATTTTTATGAACTAATATTTTCTCTTGTGGACTATATGTAAATGTCTTTAATGTGAAATATCTTATTCAGGTCAATACTAAATTAAAACAAAATGCATTTTGCTAAAATAATAAACATTTTTGCAGATTCTGCAAGGTATATGTAAACTTTTGTCCTCAGCTGTGAAGATAAAATTAAAGGGTAAGTTAATTGCTCTCTTCATTCTCTCACAGGAAGTGAAAGGTGTGTGTTGTGAATATGAGCACGTTCCTTCAGGAAAAGATTCAGGAGTGCTGCATGGCTCAATATCTAAGTAAGTTTCTTGTTTTATATGGGAATAGTATTTCCCTTTTCACAAGTAGACTGATTTTCAAATGCCATTCATATACTTTGTTTCTTTTTGTAATCTGTAACTTCTAAAGCTTAGGATAAGTTTAAAGTGTAACCTGTAAATGATCTCTCAGTCCCGGCATGTCCTCTCCTCTGGGAATATAACACAGATGGGTAGCGTCATGCTACACTTGTTCGTCCTTAAAAGCGGCCCATGCTTGTTCACTTTTGAGATCAGATTCACAGGCTTACTCTAAAAAAAAGTCTGAAAAACAAATCTATAAATGTGGTTTTTCATTAGATGACTCACTGAGCTGATAATGAATCATTGGCAGTTTCAGGAAAGAACTTAAGTTGGATGTGATCTAAATGCACTTGAATTGTCTTTGTGAGCAGCTTCAATTCTGATAAAAGACATGCTGGTCATCGACTAAATTAGCAGTTATCTGCCTTTTACGTCACTCGTCAAAACCATGAAGAAGTATATAATGGTTGCTTCAGGTCTTGAAAGAATTCAATGAGAAACGTTTGAGTTCATGGGTCATTAGAGATTTATTTACTTAATTAGCAGTTTAGAGTCAGTATTTCTTTTAAATAAATGAATGCTTCTATTCAGTGAGGATACTTTTAATTAATCAAAAGTGACAGTATAAACATTTAGAATTAATCTTTTGGACCATTCTATTCATCTAAGAATGTTGAAGGAAAAAGGGCATTTTAGAATGTTTTCTGAAGGATCATGTGACACTGAAGACTGAGGAAGTTTTTAAGTATGTTTGTAAGTCCAGTGTTTTTGTAAATTAAACTCTATTTAGAAAGACTGAGGAAATATTGCTGAAAATTCAAAGGAATAAATTACATTTTTAAATACATCCAAATACAGAATGGTTATTTTGAGTTCATATAATTTTTAATGTTTTTATTGTGAATAATATGTCACAATATTACTGTTAATACTGTATTTTTTTTAAATAAATGCAATCTTTCAAAAACATTACAAAATTAAAACCAAACTTTTGTACAGTTTGTATATTCACATTTTTCTTTTTAATTTATATTAAAATATCTAAATTATTATATTTGTTACAAGGAACTTTGACTTACAAGTCCAAGTTTTTGAACACTAAGATTTTTAATGTTTTTTATATCTTCTGCTCACCAAGCCTGCATTTATTTGATTCAAAATACAACAAAACAGTAAAATTTTTAAATATTTTTACTTTTTAAAATAACGGTTTTCCGTTTGAATATATTGTAAAATGTAATTTATTCCTGTGATTTCAAAGCTAAATTTTCAGCATCATTACCCCAGTCACATGATCCTTTAGAAATCATTTTAATTTTGATTCGCTGCTCAAAAAAACATTTATAATAATAATAATTATTATTATTATTATTATTATTATTATTGTTATTATTATTATTATTATTATTATTATTATGTTGAAAACAGCTGAGTAGAATTTTTTCAGGTTTCTTTATAAAATTATAAATGTTTATATCATCACTTTGATCAATTGAAAGCATCCTTGCTAAATAAAAGTATTAATTTCTATCATTTCTTTCCCAAAAACAATAAAAATGATACAGACTCCAAGCTTTTGAATGCTATAGTATATAATGTTACAAAAGCTTTATTTAAAATAAATGCTGATCTTTGTATTCATCAAAGAATCCTGAAAAAATGTACTCAACTTTTAAATATTGTAATAATAATGTTTCTTGAACAGCAAGTCATGTGACACTGAAGACTGGAGTAATGATTCTGAAAATTTAGCTTTGAAATCACAGAAATAAATTACATTTTAAAATATATTCAAATGGAAAACAGTTATTTTAAATAGTAAAAATATTTCAAAATGTGGATCAAATGGATCAAGTAGATGCAGGCTTGGTGAGCAGAAGAGAGTCTTCTTTTTGTGATGCACAGGTATTTTATCATATTTAACTGCTATATTGTTTAACATGCAGTGCATTTCCATCCCATCGGTTTACTGTGTTTACTAGTAGCTACTGACCTCTTCAATTGTCTGTCTAAACACTCCACTGACCCTTGTAAGCAGATTTTCCGCTCCCGGTCAGAGCGCGGCTTTGCCAACAGGGACAGATCGATAGCGGCCGAGCCTGACATTGATCATGGCTAGAGATAGTCTCATCGTTCAGATGTACTCGCAACATGTTTGTGTAGTGGCTACATGAGCCCAAACCAGATTCTAGCAGATATCAATCACAGTCCGTCCAGCCGCTCTGCCAGCGTTCAGATCCCTCTGCTTCTGTTGTTCACAATCAAACAAACAAGATGTCAGTGTATGGAAAGAAAGAAGGATTAGATACAACAGGGGGGTATTGAAAGGGAATTTATGAGTGGAAAATAATAAGGTGTGTGTGTGTGTGTGTGTGTGTGTGTGTGTGTGTGTGTGTGTGTGTGTGTGTGTGTGTGTGTGTGTGTGTGTGTGTGTGTGTGTGTGTGTGTGTGTGAGGGAGAGAAAGAAAGAGAGAGAGAGATGATTTGTGGGCCTCTCTTGTGTGCTAGCATTACAAGAATGGCCCTCATGGGTGGCATGAAAAGGCTCTTGATTGTAAGGAGTGGTAACTTGATATTCAAGCTCCTTGCCCTGATAGATTTATTTACATTCAGCGCCTCAGCCCTGTCTGGAGAGAGAGAGAGAGTGAGAGAGAGAGAGAGAGAGAGAGAGTGAGAGAGAGAGAGAGAGAGAGAGAGAGAGAGAGAGAGAGAAAGAGAGAGAGAGAGAGAGGAGGCAGCAGCACTGTTTGGTGATGATCATGTTTTGATTGAAGCTCTTTGTGCTTTTTGCACAATTGCACTGATTTTTAATATTATTTGCATGTGAAGTTCAAATATTTATTTTAATGTGAACATGAAATCAAAGATTTGATCATATTGATACACATTTGCATTTTATTCATTCTTATTTATTCAGTGTTTGCTACATTGTGCTTTTGGAAAAAGGGTTTGTTCAGCTGTAATGTGAATATCTGGAAGTGTTTACTCATGAAAGATCATTGCTAGACAGAATTGTTTTTGAGCTTTGAGGTTTGAACATTAAAGTATCTAATCCT
>NC_133369.1:8948074-9009320 GCF_049309525.1 Garra rufa | reverse complement strand
ATATTTAAGTGTGAGCACTAATTCAGTTCTAATGAGCAACATGTGGTTCATAAATAAGAAACAAACACATTTATTACATTTACTTATAAACTCTGAATTCTCAGATATAAATTAAAAATTCCGACTTTTTTCTTGGAATTCTAAATTTGCATCTCACAATTCTTTTTTTATTGCTTTTATATCTTATCTCACAATTCTTACTTTTTACCGAGTGTTTATCTTACAATTCAGACTTTTCTTCTTAGAATTGCAAGATATAAATTTGGAAATGGGAGATATGAATCCATAATCCTGACTTTACATCAAATGGCAGATTTATTTAAAAAAGACAGAATTGTGTGATAAAAAGTTGCAACTACCATTTTTATTTTTTCATTTTGTGGCAGAATTGCGAGATGCAATCTCAGAGTTCGGAGTGGAAAAAACAGAATAATCTCAGAGTTGAAGGAAAAGGTCAGAATTGTGATAATAAAAAAAAAACACAATTACCTTTTACTTTTTTATTCCGTGGAAGAAACAAGCTTCCATAGACAACAGCAAGCAACTGCACAGCAGAAAACTTTCTGAAAAAATAAAGTTGCATTAGAATATCTATTCTAACCAATTATTATTGAAGCAGAAATGGATGAAAAGACCTGTTTTGTTTTTTGTAGTTTCTTCAAGGATCAGAGATGCTGGACATTCATGTCTACTTGTGAATGGCAATCGACCCTGAGCGCCTGAAGCTGTGATCAGATCCACCAAATAGCCTTGGCTTTTTTGGAGCCTTTCATTTAAAGAAATTAAATGCTATTTTTGCATTGAGGTCAGTCATGTAATTGGGCTATTTCATAATGATGCATTATAATAATTGAATGGATCCGGACCAAGACCAAACCTTATGAGATACATAGGATCTGTCGATACAGAGCAAACCGTTTCTGATTCCTCTCTCGGCTCTGCACTTTTTAATACCGCTTTTATTAGAATATTTACAAGGCAGCCATGCTTCTGATGATAGTGCCTTCTTGAAAATAAAAACACATAATGAAATCATTACGCTTTAATTTAAGTTAAGAGGGGCAGCGGAGATTAGATGTAAGAGTGAGCTAATACGTACAAAAGAGGTAGAAATGGAGACAACAACTGTAAGAGCGAGTCAGAATGGAGAGTACGAGAGGAGATGCTGCATGTTCATTAGTCTTTGGCGAAGCGCTCCTCGAGTTTCGGCTCATCTGCATGAAGACGGGCTTCTTGTGTCCCTAATGAGAGAACCTAGATACAGTTACATTACCAAAACCCCCAGCAGCACGAGCCAATCGATCCCAGGTTTACCCCAGCGAGTCTCACTAACACTGCTGCTCTGATCACTGTGATTTGGGTGTTGATGGGGTCTGCTTCCTGGTAGAGAGATGATGTGAGGGGAAGATGAGGCAGAGAAGGCCACACCCTGCAATGGAAAAACATCTCAGTGTCTTTTTTTTTTTTTTGGCATAAAAACAAAACTGTATACTGTTCAATTGAATGCTCTGTTAACCGAAAAAAAATGCATTATGGCGCTGGTCCATTGCTTCGCATTGCACCTTAGAAATGACTCAGAACACCTTATCAACCACTACCCCCAATCAGAACACCCAAGAAAACAAATTAAAACACGAGAGTCGGCTAAAAACATCTTAGACCACCATAGCAAAGCCCTAGAGATCAACCGAAACACAAATGCCTCCTAAAACATCTTGGCTCACCATAGCAACGCCCTAGAAACAAACTGAAGCACCAGAGTTTGTAAAAACGTCTTAGTCCACCATCCTAGAAACCAACCGAAACACCAATGCTTCCTAAAAACATGTTAGACTACCATACAAACGCCCTAGAAACCAACTGAAACACCAGAGCCTACTAAAAACGTTTTAGATCACCATAGCCGTGGCCTAATGGTGAGGGAGTTGGGCTTGTAACCCAAACCGGCAGGAATTGAAGGTGGGGATTGTGAATGAACAGCACTCTTTCCACCACCAATACCATGACTGAATTTCGAGTATGGGTCACCATACTTGACAATACGTCACAACTTTAGACTTTAGACTAGATTTCAACTGAAACACCAATGCCTCCTAAAAACATCTTAGACCACCATAGCAACACCCTAGAAACCAACCAAAACGCCAATGCCTCCTAAAACGTCTTAGACCATCATATCAACGCCCTATAAACAAACCAAAACATTAGAGCCAGCTAAAAAGGTCTTAGATCACCCTAGAAACCAACCAAAACACCTGTGCCCAATGAAAACATTTTAGATCACCACAACAACGCTCTAGAAACCAATCAAAACACTATAGACCACCACAGTAACGCCGTAGAAACCAACCAAAACACCAGTGTCTGCTAAAAACATCTAATACCACCATAGCAACACCCTAGAAACCAGAGCCTGCTAAAACACCTTATATCACAATAGCAATTGCCTAGAAACCAACTGAAACACCAGTGCCTGCTAAAACGTCTTAGATCACAATAGCAATTGCCTAGAAACCAACTGAAACACCAGTGCCTGCTAAAACGTTTTAGATCACAATAGCAATTGCCTAGAAACCAACTGAAACGCCAGTGCTTGCTAAAAATCTCTTAGATCACCATAGCAACACCCTAGAAACCAGAGCCTGCTAAAAACTTTTTAGATCAACCAAAACACCAGAGCCTGTTAAAATATCTTAGATCACTATAGCAACACCCTAGAAAACAAGCAAAACACCAGAGCCTGCCACAATAGCAACACCTTAGAAACAAACCCAAACACCAGAGCCTGCCACAATAGCAACACCTTAGAAACAAACTAAAACACCAGAGCCTGTTAAAAATGTTTTAGATCACCATAGCAACACCTTAGAAAACAAGCAAAACACCACACCAGTCTGCTAAAAACTTCTTAGTTCACCATAGCAACACCCTACAAACCAACCAAAACACCAGAGCCTGCCAACATAGCAACACCTTAGAAACAAACCAAAACACCAGAGCCTGCCACCATAGCAACACCTTAGAAACAAACTAAAACACCAGAGCCTGTTAAAAAAATCCTTAGATCAATATAGCAACACCTTAGAAACAAATTAAAACACCAGAGCCTGTTAAAAACTTCTTAGATCACCATAGCAACACATTAGAAAACAAGCAAAACACCAGAGTCTGCTAAAAACTTCTTAGTTCACCATAGCAACACCCTAGACCCCAACCAAAACACCAGAGCCTGCCACCATAGCTAAAAATGTTAGCTATGGTGTTAGCTAAGCTACGTAAAAACATAAAGCTACGTTACTAGCTTACTAAAACCGTAAGCTACGTTAGCTTCCAGTGTTGGAAACAAACCAAAACACCAGAGCCTTCGAAACACTAAAAACGGCTAAAAACTTCTTAGTTCACCATAGCAACACCCTAGAAACCAACCAAAACACCAGAGCATGCTAACAATGTCTTAGATCACCATAGGAACTGCTTAGCAACCACACAGCAACACCCTAGAAAACGCCATAGAAACTGCTAAAACTACCCAAATCACCATAGCAACTGCTAAGCAAATCACATAGCAACACATTAAAAACCAACTAAAACAGCACATGATAAAAACTTCCCAGATCACCATAGCAACAGAAAACAAATAAACCACCACAGAGCCTGCTAAAAAAGCAACACACTTAAAAACACTCATCACATGAAAAAAGGAGGGTGTGCATTGGTGAGCTTAAGAACCACTAAACAATCTTTTTCAGACTGAGGTGGAAGGGTCACATTTTAGGGGCTGCAATAAATTCACAAAGCTTCCAGTGTTATTTTAATTTGACAATACTCATAACTTAACTGCATATGCAAATGCTGTGCGCACACCCAGGTCGATGAGTTGCTTTATTGTGTGTGCCAGTGGATAGCAGTCATGTGGAGATCTATATATTAACCAATGCAGGTGTAAAAGCCTTTCCTTGTCCCAGTTCCAGGAGTGCTTTTACTCAGGTCCACTTCACACTGGTCTCTCTCTGTGGCAGGACATTAGTTTGATGTGGATTGAGTAACCTGCAGCCCGGTCACTCCTCTCCCCAAATGTCATAATACGTCTTTCATCACTGCTGCTTAAAAAAAAAAAAAAAGGAAAAATAAAGATAAAAAATTATTAAAATTATTCAAATATATCAAAATTTATGCAATATGCAATATATATTAAGCAATATTTTAATTATAATATATTAATTAAAATAATATTTTAGAATGAAGGAATAAATAAATAAATAAATGCATACATAATTGCATAAATAAATAAATACATTTTAGATGCATAGCACTTGTTTCTAAAATTGTATTTTAAATAAATGAATAAAAGTATATTTATTTCAGAGATATATGGTTGACACTTGTTATAAAACTAAATTTAAATAAGTAAATTAATAAAATATGCCACAAATCAAGACATTTTAAAATAACATTTAGAACAAACAAATAAATAAATGTATTTATATCAGATGGACAGCATTTGTTTCTAGATCATTTTTTCTATTCTAAAAAAATCTTGTATTTTAAATAAATAAATGAACGAATAAAATATTCCAAAACTCAAGACATTTTTTGAATAATATTGCAGTTTAGAATAAACAAACAAATAAATGAATAAAGAAATAAATATATGCATTTATTTCAGATGGATAGCACTTGTTTCTAAAACGGCATTTTAAATAAATAAATAAAATATGGCAAAAATCAAGACATTTTTATATAAATTGCAATTTGGAACGAACGAACAAATAAACAAACAAACAAACAAACAAACAAACAAACAAATTAATAAATGGATTATTTTAGATGGATAGCACTTGTTTCTAAAATTGTATTTTTAAATAAATAAATTAATGAATACAATATGCCAAAAATCAAGGCATTTTTAAATATAATTGTTTTTTTAAATAAATAAATAAATGTTTATTTATTTCAAAGATAAATATTTGTTATGAAATTGTATTTTAAAGAAATGAATGAATAAATAAAATATGCCAAAAATTAAGACATTGTTAAATAAAATTGAAGTTTAAAAAACAAATAAATTAAATAAAAAAATAAAAATAAATAATTGTATTTATTTTAGATGGATAGCACTTGTTTCTAAAATTGTATTTGAATTATAAATATGCCAAAAATCAAGACATTTTTAAATATAATCGTAAATAATAAGTAAATAAATAAATGAATGAGTATTTATTTTTAGAGATAACAGGATGACACATGTTATAAAATTGTATTTTAAAGAATGAATGAATGAATGAATGAATAAAATATGCCAAAAATCAAGACTTTTTTTAAAATAAAATTGCAGTTTAGAATGAACGAACAGATGAACATGAAAATAAATAAATCAATACATAATTGTATTTCTTTCAGATGGACTGCACTTGTTTCTAAAATTGTATTTGAATTAATAAAATATGGAAGAAATCAAGACATTTTAAATAAAATTGCAGATTTGAATGAACGAACTAACGAATGAATAAATTAATTAATAAATACATGTATTTATTTCAGATAGAATAAAATTGTTTTTAAATAAATAAATGAATGAATAAAATATGCAAAAATCAAGACATTTTTTAATATAATCGTATTTTAAAATAAGTAAACAAATAAATGAATGCGTATTTATTTTTAGAAATAACAGGATGACACTTGTTAGAAAACTGTATTTTAAAGAAAAAAATTAATGAATGAATAAAATATGCCAAAAATCAAGACATTTTTTAAATAACATTGCAGTTTAGAATGAACGAACGAACGAACAACATGAAAATAAATAAATAAATAAATACATAATTGTATTTATTTCAGATGGATAGCACTTGTTTCTAAAATTGTATTTTAAATAAATAAACGAATGACTTAAATATGCCAAAAATCAAGACATTTAAAATAAAATTGCAGTTGAGAATGAATGAACGAATGAACAAATAAATTAATTGTTTTTTTCAGAGATGAATGGATGGCACTTGTTAAAAATGGTGTTTGCAAACACCAACAAACAAACAAACAAAGATTTTAAAATAAAATTACTACTTTTTAAAATACTTTTTGAAACATGTATCATTGCATATTGCGTTCTCTCTCACTTACTATTTTTGAACAATATGCTACTTTTCAAATGTGCACACAGTCTCTGAGAAAGGTCCGTTGTTTCCTTTTTATTTGGAAGCTGCAGCCCATTAGCAGTAGTTTTGTTGTGTGGGAGTGGTGAATTCGGCCCAATAATTGAATTATCCTCTGCTCTGATTGGCTTGACGGACTTATTCAGCATATCCTGTTCAAAATCACTGATACTTCCTACGCCTAACTTTAATGGACTGGTAGGGCACGCCCAAAAAATAAAGAAAAACAGCAAGTCTTTTAAAAAAATGACAAAAAAGCATCCAGATTCATTCATTCTCTTTTGAGTCAGATCTTATTGATTCATTAATTCTGTAAAAAAAAATCTGCTATGATATGACCTCTGCAGATTCTTATGGAGTCACAAAGACTCTTTTTGGTCATTTTTGAAGCTTTGCTTCAAAGAGGAAATGAAAAAGAGGCAGAATGTATGTTTCGCAATCTCTCTTTTAGACTCTTTTAGAAAAATGATGCCAGAATCTGTTGTTTTTTCTCAAACCATTCTCTAAATTCACAAGACCAGTGAAGGCGTGTAACGGTCAGCATGGATGTTTCTGTGCTGAGTTGTGCTTTAAAGCACACCGAGGGAGTATTAACAGCCAGCCTCTCCTCTGACGGTTTTCGCTGTTTCAAAAAGAGAGAACGCGCTGAAATAAATCAATGGATTGGTGGAAGCACACAGGTACACTGCTAGATGTAAAGAGGTAAACAACTGAGGCAATAATAGAGTCCGGAATCTGCGAAATGGTCTTAAAAGCCTCTTCACAAGCTGAGCTTTTAAAGAGCACGACAGAAACGTCCGAACTCTCGAGTTGCCATTTTAGGTCCACGGGATGGAAAACCACCATAGATGGATTTTTCACTCGCACCCTCATTCTCTCTCCCTCTCTTTCTCTCTCCAGCTATATTCCTATCTTTGCTGATTCTGATGAAGAGGGAAAGAGAGGAGGAAGTCTGGAGCCATCACTATGTCCTTATTGCAGCAGAAAAAAGGATCTGCTAAGGTCCTGCCAGTAATTGTGGTCAGGGCACTATGACCTTACTGCTGTGTGTATGGAGACTCTCTGAGAGGGAGGCGGGACATAATATTTATCCCTTATGGGAGGATGAGACTCCGCAATCACAGCGGGCGGCCAACAACATCCATCCTCCTCTTGTACCCTTTCAGTTCCAGAAAGCCTTGAGTGCCTGAAGGTATAACCACATGGAAAATTACAACAGGCACAGTTGGATCCGTAACACACAGAAGGAAAAAAAATCGAAATGAGAACAAAATGAAATGAGACTTGACCCAAATAATTTCTGGATTTTCATTTCAAAATCTTTCAAGATTCCAAAGCGTCAAAGATCTCAGTATGAGTTCAAATATCATTACATTTTTAATATAGCTCTATATTCATACTGTAAATTCATTTTTTTTTTTTCTTAAAACGATGCATTAAGAGCCAGGGGGTGTAAACTTTTGAACAGAATGAAGATTTTCTTTACAGGAGATACTTGTTTCCCAGAAGACAAAATAATTAAATTTACTCTTATCTGCATATTCTTAATGCATCGTTTTTCCTTCTGGAGCATCAGTGAGCGTTTGAACCTTCTGTAATAGTTGCATACGAGTCCCTGAGTTGTTCTCAGTGTGAAAGGATCTCAAACTCATACAGTCTTTGTTGGAAAGGGTTCAAATAAACAAAAATGTTAAAAACTCAAAGAATTTGTGGGCCGTTAAGGATTTTTCAGTGGGCAGTTTAACTTTTCAGGACAAACAAGGGACTCATGAACAACTATCACTAAACAAAAAAACAGCTGTGGATCATTCAGGTAACAACACAATATTAAGAATCGAGTGTGTATTGTTTTTTTTTTTTTTTTAATAAATTTAACTATTACTTTCTCTTGCGGGTTATATAAATGTCTTTTATGTGAAATTTCTTATTCAGGTCAGTACTAAATTGTAACAATTATCAGTCCACTGAGACGGCGAGATGTGATGAACCCAAGTGCAGTTTATTTACAGTGACGATAATCCATAAATCCAAACAATCCAAACGTGAAACATAATCCAGACAATGACTTGACATAAACTTGACAGACTTGACTTGACTTAACTTGACATAAACAGACTTGACTTGACTTGACTTGGCTTGAACAGACTTGACATAAACTTGACTTGGCATGAACAGACTTGACTTGAAACAGACTTGAAAAACACTCACCAGACAGCAGAATTACAACTTCAATACTTCAATACGCGACAAGGACCATTAAAACACAAGGGCTATTTATACTAGACAAGGAGGATCACATGATACAAACAAACCAATGAAAAACAAGGAACAAGACCATAGCAACCAATGACAACCAATCAGAACGTGACACATGAAACTAGGGAACCAATGACAGGAATACATGAGGGAAGGGAAGCAAGACACAACAGCATGAAAATGATTACATAATAAAAGACATGAAAACATGAACATGAAACAAAACCCCAAAACAAAACCAAAAACACCCGTTACATTTCCCCCCCTCTAAGGGCGGCTCCCGACGCCCAAAACAAAACCCTAAACTAAAAAGTCCAGGAGGGTGGTAGAGCAGGAGTGAAATAGGGGGTAGGATGGAGGGCCAGGTCCATGTAGGGGAACAGATTCAGAATCATGGCATGGAGCAAGAAACAATGGGCAAGACCAAGGGTACAGTGGTGGACCTGGGCAGTGGAGTAATGGAGGACCTAGACAATGAAGCAGTGGCAGACAGTGGGAAACTGGAGGACCTGGGCCGTGGAGCAGTGGCAGACTGTGGAACAATGGAGGGCCTGGGGCATGGAGTAATGGCTGACAGTGAAGCATGGGAGGACCTGGGCCATGGAGCAGTGGCAGACAGTGAGACAGTGGAGGACCTGGGCCGTGCAGCAGTGGCAGACTCTGGAACAATGGAGGGCCTGGGGCATGGAGTTGTGGCAGACAGTGGAAACTTGGAGGATCTGGGCCGTGAAGCAGTGTCAGACAATGAAACAGTGGAGGGCCTGGACCGTGGAGTGATGGCAGACAGTGAAGCTCTGGAGGATCAGGGCCATGAAACAGTGGCAGACTGTGGAGTAGTGGAAGCCATGGCGGGGCCGGCAGAGCAGGAAGCCATGGCGGGGCCAGCAGAGCAGGAAGCCATGGCGGGGCAGGCAGAGCAGGAAGCCATGGCGGAGCCGGCAGAGCAGGAGGCCTTGGCGGTGCAGGCAGAGCGTGAAGCCTTGGCGGAGCAGGCAGAGCAGGAGGCCTTGGCGGTGCCGGCAGAGCAGGAGGCCTTGGCGGAGCAGGCAGAGCGTGAAGCCTTGGCGGTGCAGGCAGAGCAGGAGGCCTTGGCGGAGCAGGCAGAGCGTGAAGCCTTGGCGGTGCAGGCAGAGCAGGAGGCCTTGGCGGTGCAGGCAGAGCAGGAAGACTAGGCGGCGCAGGCAGAGCAGGAAGACTAGGCGGCGCAGGCAGAGCAGGAAGCCATGGCGGAGCCGGCAGAGCAGGAAATCCCGCTATGGACGCCGCCTCGGTAAGAGGCATGGGCGCAGCGGGTTCATGGACAGACGTGGCCTCTGGGACGCAGTGAGCAGCCCACACACTTAAAATGGCGATGGCCATCACAGGCAGCGCAGTGGATAGAGGGGAGCCCTCCAGGCTAGTGGGTGTGTGGCTTGGGAGCGTTGGCTCTGCGGGTATGCCTGCAGCCCGTACTGACATTAAAGGAGGATCCAGTATGCTGGCAATCAAGACCTGATGAGGCTTTGAAGGATAAATTGAGGCTTGGCATGGCTCTGGCGTGGCGGCCATCTTGGCCGGGGACTCTGGTGTGGCGGCCATCTTGGCCGGGGACTCTGGCGTGGCGGCCATCTTGACAACAGGCTTAGGGATGGCAGCCATCTTGGGTGCAGACTCTGGCATGGCAGCCATGATGGTTGAAGGCTCTGGAAGGGCAGTCATGACAGGTGTAGACTCTGGAGCAGCAGCCATCTTGTGAACAGGCTTTGGGATGGCGGCCATCTTGTAAGCAGACTCTGGAATGGCGGCCATGACAGGTGCAGACTCTGGAGCGGCAGCCATCTTGTGAACAGGCTTTGGAATGGCGGCCATCTTGGGTGTAAACTTTGCGTGAGTAGGCCCTGGAGCGGCAGGCTTGGCGTGAGCAGGCCCTGGAGCGGCAGGCTTGGCGTGAGCAGGCCTTGGAATGGCAGGCTTGGCGTGAGCAGGCCCTGAAGCGGCAGACATGACGTGAGCAGGCCCTGGAGCGGCAGACTTGGCGTGAGCAGGCCCTGGAGCGGCAGGCTTGGCGTGAGCAGGCCCTGAAGCGGCAGACATGACGTGAGCAGGCCCTGGAGCGGCAGACTTGGCGTGAGCAGGCCCTGGAGCGGCAGGCTTGGCGTGAGCAGGCCCTGAAGCGGCAGACATGACGTGAGCAGGCCCTGGAGCGGCAGGCTTGGCGTGAGCAGGCCTTGGAATGGCAGGCTTGGCGTGAGCAGGCCCTGAAGCGGCAGACATGACGTGAGCAGGCCCTGGAGCGGCAGACTTGGCGTGAGCAGGCCCTGGAGCGGCAGGCTTGGCGTGAGCAGGCCCTGAAGCGGCAGACATGACGTGAGCAGGCCCTGGAGCGGCAGACTTGGCGTGAGCAGGCCCTGGAGCGGCAGACATGACGTGAGCAGGCCCTGGAGCGGCAGACTTGGCGTGAGCAGGCCCTGGAGCGGCAGACTTGGCGTGAGCAGGCCCTGAAGCGGCAGACATGACGCGAGCAGGCCCTGAAGCAGCAGACATGACGCGAGCAGGCCCTGAAGCAGCAGACATGACGTGAGCAGGCCCTGAAGCAGCAGACATGACGTGAGCAGGCCCTGAAGCAGCAGACATGACATGAGCAGGCCCTGAAGCAGCAGACATGACGTGAGCAGGCCTTGAAGCAGCAGACATGACGTGAGCAGGCCCTGAAGCAGCAGACATGGCGTGAGCTGGCTGTGGCTTGGCAGACGTGACGTGAGCAATACCAGACATGACGGTGGGGACATGAAAGCACTCTGATGGTGTGGGTACTGTGGGATTGTGGGGTTCTTCATCTACAACCCCCACAGTAAAATGTGAACCAGCCAGCAAAAGAGCATGATCAATATACTGTTCGAGAGTCCAGTGTATTTTTCCTCCAGGAAGCCATGAGCGAACGGGATCATTCAATCCCACTCTAAAAATGTCCTTGAGCGCCACATCATTAAAACCCACTAAGTCACAAAGTCCACAAAAATCTTGAACATACTCCTCTATAGCCCGTTCTCCTTGTCGCAGGCAGAGGAGGCGTGAAACTGCTGGGTTCATAGTTGGCGGTCGCGTATTCTGTAACAATTATCAGTCCACTGAGACGGCGAGATGTGATGAACCCAAGTGCAGTTTATTTACAGTGACGATAATCCATAAATCCAAACAATCCAAACGTGAAACATAATCCAGACAATGACTTGACATAAACTTGACAGACTTGACTTGACTTAACTTGACATAAACAGACTTGACTTGACTTGACTTGGCTTGAACAGACTTGACATAAACTTGACTTGGCATGAACAGACTTGACTTGAAACAGACTTGAAAAACACTCACCAGACAGCAGAATTACAACTTCAATACTTCAATACGCGACAAGGACCATTAAAACACAAGGGCTATTTATACTAGACAAGGAGGATCACATGATACAAACAAACCAATGAAAAACAAGGAACAAGACCATAGCAACCAATGACAACCAATCAGAACGTGACACATGAAACTAGGGAACCAATGACAGGAATACATGAGGGAAGGGAAGCAAGACACAACAGCATGAAAATGATTACATAATAAAAGACATGAAAACATGAACATGAAACAAAACCCCAAAACAAAACCAAAAACACCCGTTACATAAATATAACATGCATTTTGTATGATCCCTCTTATTTTCCTAAAATAATTAACATTTCGCAGATTTTGCAAGGTGTATGTAAACTTTTGACCTCAACTGTATGTATTGCTCATTGTTAGATAATGCTAGTTAATGCATTAACTAAGGTTAACTAAGTTGATACTTAATGTAATTGACTCCTGAGCAATAAAAAAGCCATTTAAGCAATTAAAATCACTAACTACATCTATAACATCTCAGTTGTTTCTCCTTTAACAAAATGAATAAATAGCAAATGCAAACAGATTTATTCTCCTCAGAAAAAGACAATAATCTCACAGGTGTCTCATCTACAGTTTCAGAAGGAACAAAATGTCTCAAACTGTGCTTGGATTTGCCAAATTCTACAATCATATGTCAAAAATTTCGATTTGAACTCAAATTGCTCATCAAATTCGACAGCTGTCTGCATTTATAGTTTCATTTTATGTCAAATTTTTTTTCATTGTGTCTATTACATTTTAAGAGAAACATCTGAAACAAAATTGATACTTACTGTGATTATCTCCTGAGCAATAAAAGAGCATCTTCTGAGAATGCAGCGTTTCTCAAGGACAAAAAGAAGTAAAGAAAAATCACAAATTATTAAAAATCACTCAATTGTTTCTGAGAAAAGACCTAGTGATCTCACACGTCTCATCCGGGATCAAAAAGTCTTTACTAAAATGAATCACCAAGATGCCAAGGTCTGCATTTCAAAGTCAGAGATCTTAATGTGAACTTATATTTCTCCTTTACATTCTAAGAGAAACAATAAAAGAGCTACTAACCTTTTCTTTGGGACAAAAAGAAGGAAAGAAAATCACAAATTAGTTCTCTTTATAATATCAATTGTTTCTCCTTAATAACATCAATGGAGAGCAATTGAAGACTTCTAAAAAAAAACCTCCTGCTTCTCAGATTTGTTTTCCAGAGAAAGAGACAGAAATACCAGACATCCATTTGTATGTCATCAAGAGTTTTAGAAGATATCTCAAAATGTCCCAAACTGTGCTCAGACTTTCCAGGATCCCAAAGTCTGCAATCAAAGACAGAGATCTCAATATGAACTCAAACATTTCTCATCAAATTCTAGAGTCAAATTGTATTTTCCTCTGACACCTGCTCACTGGAAGGAAAGAAAACAAAAATCACATCTCTTTGATATCTCAACTGGTTCTTGAGACAGCAATGAGGTTAAATGGAGACTTTTGCTATGTCTCCTGCTTCTCAGATTTACACTCCTAAACTCACAGCTTTCCATGAGTTTCAGAAGAACGTCTTAAAATGTGCTTAGATTTTTTTAAGAATATGAACCAATATGAACATTTTGCATCAAATACTTCCAAGGCCAAGTGATCTATTTAATTCACATTCATTTTTATAGCTCTGTACATTTACAGTATACTTTAAAGGTTTTTATTTATTTTTATCAGGAAAAATCCAATACTCACATCCAAGTTCTCCATGAGCTATAAAAGCACCAAAGCCTCTAAGCAAAATCACTTCCTCAGGCTCACTGGTAGGAAAGAAAACAAATCAAACTTCTCTTCATAATATTCACAATAAATATTAAAAGGAGACTTAGTGGAGACGTTTGCACGAGTCTTCTATTTTCAGAAATATTCTCATGAGAAAAGACCCCAATAATTTTGAATTGCCTCCTCTAGAGTTTCAGAAGAAATCTCAAAATATCTCAAACTGCACTCAGATTTCCCAAAGTATGAAATCAAATTCCAGAGATCTCATTATAAACCCAAATAATTGGCATCAAATGTAAAATACTGTACAATGTGTTCTTTTTTTTAACAAACCCAAGGAATTTTAGCAGGAAAAAAAAACAAAATGAAATTTTCTTTGAGATCTCCTGAGTTATGAAAGCTACATCATTTTCCTCTCATACTAGGAAAAACTAGGAAAGAAAACAAAAATTGCATCTCTTTGATATATCAGTTGGTTCTTAAGACAGCAAAGAGGTTAAATTGAAAGAGAGCAAAGAATTTACTTTAAATCTCCTTTTTTAAATTTCTGAAATCAAATGTCAGAGATATAATATAAACTCAAACATTTCTTATCAAATTACCTGAGACACGCAACTCACTTTCATTTTATAACTTTATATATGTGACCCTGGACTACAAAATCAGTCGTAAGTAGCACGGGTATATTTGTAGCAATAGCCAACAATACATTGTATGGGTCAAAATGATACATTTTTCTTTTATGCCAAAAATCATTAAGATATTAAGTAAAGATCATGTTCCATAAAGATATTTAGTAAATTTCCTACCGTAAATATATCAAAACTTTAGTAATATGCATTGCTAAGAACTTCATTTGGATTTTCTCAAAAATTTAGATTTTTTTTCACCCTCAGATTCTAGATTTTCAAATAGTTGTATCTCAACCAGTCCTATCCTAACAAACCATACATCAATAGAAAGTTTGGTCACACTTTATATTAGGTGGCCTTAACTATTATGTACTTACATCAAAAAATAAGTACAATGTACTTAATATGGTCATATTGCATTGCAAAACACTTTTGCTTCTATTAAGGTGGGATATGGGTAAGGTTAGGGACAAGTTTGGTGGTATGGGTAGGTTTAAGGGTGGGTTAGGGTGTAAGGGATGGGTCAACAGTGGTAATTACAGAAGTTAATTACAAATATAATTACTTATAGGTTTTTAAAAATATATAAGTACAATGTAAACACATGTATGTTGTCAGGATCATGTCTGTGTTTTGTCCTGTTCTGTTATGCTTCCCAAGTGTTTTTCCCCCCATGTCTCTAGTTCATTTGGTTTAGTCCTTGTTTTCCCCCTTTTGATTTAGTCCTTTTGGTTTGTTCTTGCCCATATTTGTATTTCCCCCTCCTTATCTTGTTTACTTGTTTGTGACCACGCCCATGTCTCTGTGTATTTAAGTCTGCTTGTGATCACTCCCCGCTGTCCGTCGTTAACGTTACATGTCCTCGCTTTATGCTCCCGGTTTTGTTTATTTGTATCATTTTTCAAGTGTTTTATTTAATAAACTTATATGTGTTCATTTACTCCGGATCTCCTCCTCATTCTCCACTCCTCATCCATCCAAACTGTGACATATGTACACAATTAGTACATTGTACCAAATGATTAATATAAATGTAAGTACATAGTAGTTAAGGCCACCTAATGTAAAGTGGGACCGAAAGTTTATTTGTTCAGGTTTCAGATGTATACATCTAAAAAATAGCCCTTATGACTGGTTTTGTGGTCCAGGTTTACTTATTTCTGACCAAAACAAAATAGATCTCAGATACATGATACAAGAGCATCTTTTGAGCAATATCATTTTCCTCTCATACTGGGAAAAACTAAGAAAGAAAACAAAAATTACATCTCTTTGATATCTCAGTTGGTTCCCAAGACAGAAAAGAGGTTAAAAGAGAGCAAAGAATTTACGTATGGGTCAAAATTATCGATTTTTCTTTTATGCCAAACACCATTAGGATATTAAGTAAAGATCATATTCCATGAAGATATTTTGTAAATTTCCTACCGTAAATATATCCAAACTTATTTTCTGATTAGTAATATGCATTGCTAAGAACTTCATTTGGACAACTTGGAGACGATTTTCTCAATATTTAGATTTTTTTTACACCCTCAGATTTCAGATTTTCAAATAGTTGTATCTCGAACAGATATTGTCTGATCCTAACAAACCAAATACTGTCAGGAATATGTCTGTGTTTTGTCCTGTTCTGTCATGTTTTCCAAGTGTTTTTCCCCCCATGTTTCTAGTTAATTTGGTTTAGTCCTTGTTCTCCCCCTTTTGGTTTAGTCCTTTTGGTTTAGTCTTGCCCATATTTGTATTTCCCCCTCGTCATCTTGTTTGTGACCACGCCCATGTTTCTGTGTATAAAGTCTGTGTCTGCTCACTCCCCAGTGTCCGTCGTTAACGTTACATGTCCTCGGTTTTGCTCCTGGTTTTTGTTTGTTTGTATTTAGTTTCAGTGTTTTGTTTCAATAAACTGTTTATATTTTATCTACTCCGGATCTCCTCCTCCTTCTCCACTCCTCAACCACCCAGAGTGTGACAAATACATCAATAGAAAGCTTATTTGTTTAGGTTTCAGATGTATACATCTAAACAAAATGGCCCTTATGACTGGTTTTGTGGTCCAGGTTTACTTATTTTTGACCAAACCGAAACAGATCTCAGATACATGATACAAGAGCATCTTCTGAGCAATATAATTTTCCTCTCATACAAGGAAAAACTAGGAAAGAAAACAAAAATCACATCTCTTTGATATCTCAGTTGGTTCCCAAGACAGCAAAGAGACAAAGAATTTACGTATGGGTCAAAATTATTGATTTTTCTTTTATGCCAAATACCATTAGGATATAAAGTAAAGATCATGTTCCATGAAGATATGTTGTAAATTTCCTACCATAAATATATCCAAACTTAATTTCTGATTAGTAATATGCATTGCTAAGAACTTCATTTGGACAACTTTAAAGACGATTTTCTCAATATTTTGATTTACACCCTCAGATTTCAGATTTTCAAATAGTTGTATCTCGACCAGATATTGTCCTATCCTAACAAACCATACATCAACGGAAAGCTTATTTAGCTTTCAGATGTATACATCTAAAAAAGTGGCCCTTATGACTGTTTTTTTGGTCCAGGGTCACATATTTCTAATGAACCAAAACGAAATTGATACATCTGAGATCTTCAGAGCTATAAAAGAGCATCTTCTGAGCAATATAATTTTCCTCTGATACAAAATCAGATCTCTTTAATATCTCACTTGGCTCTCAAGACAGCAATGAGGTTAAATGGAGTTGAAGTAAATGACAACGTTCACTTGAGTCTTCTCGGATGTAATCTCCTAAGAAAAAGACTCCATGTGCCTCCTCACAGATCACTCTAGCATTTAATATGAGACCAAACAGAGGTCACTTACACAGAAAGTTACACACATCATGCCTTAAATAAACATTGCACCATTCTAGAGGTAAAGGGAGACGATTTAGGAAAGTCCCATGATCATTGCCCTTTATGCATGGAGACCTCCTACTCTACTAAGTTGTTTTTTCCTCATGGGCTCAAAGTTTGCAGTCAGCTCTAACAGGTGGAGCACTTCTGATCCATCCGTGTCCACCTGCAGCTCTGGCTAACCCGCTCGCTTCTGCGAGTGTCACAGAGGTGTCTGGTGACTATTGCTCTCTCTCATCTCACACTCACACTCAACTAATGGACTGCTTTGCCCCTCCCATTCGTTTCTCCATCTCGGACTGGGAGGTAGTGAGAGGAGGAGAGGAGGCAACAGCCCACCGTTCCCCTGGGCCCTGCTACACGGCTCAATAGCTCAGCTCCTGGATGGGATCATAACCCTGAGTGCTGGCCAAGAGAAGAGCCGCTTCTCCTCACATCCAGAGTTCCTGCTGCAGGGTGGAGTTTCCATCAGGATAACAAAACTCACTCGAACCTCACCATGGCTGACCGAATGGTGGCCCCGGTTGTGGTTACGCTTCTCGTCCTGGTCGCACCAGCCTTGAGCGGATGCCCAGGCGCTTGTCGCTGCTCCTTCGCCATGCTTCAATGCCTGGAGCCGGACGGAATCACCAGCATCCCAGCGCTGGCGGCGCAAGAGAGCGAAAACGTCACTGAAATGTAAGTTGTGTTTGGTGCTTAGCTTAGAAGTTGCGTGGAAGTTCAGCGCTTGATCTTGGAAGGAGACGAAACGGGTGGCGAGTTCAATCGAAGTGATTGGCCTTCATGACTTTTCATGGGGAAATTAGAAAATTGGATATATAGTTTGTGCATGATGTAGCCTAGTGGATTTTCCAGTCAGACCATTTCAATTATCATCAGCTTTTATTGGTTTTGAAAGCATTGCAGTTAATTTGTGGAATCAAGACGTAATGCTCTAAAAGCAGAACTTTCTCAATCCTAAGGAACTAGTCAAGGACTGGAGGAAAGGCCTGCTACTTTGTGTTGCTGCTGAGCAGCTTTGTGCTGCATCTCTTTAAGTGCTTTTAAGAGTGTCAGGTACATAATCTATTCTCGGAAATGGCGAGAAAACATCTCCACGTTCATGTGTGTACAGTCAGACGGATGGTTCCCAGAGGTGCAGGACTTGAGATCAGTTTAGTGCACTTCATTCAGAATAGTGTTTATATCACTATAGCACTCATGCTTATAGTAGGAAACATAATCACTACACCTCTTACAATCATCTCAGTTTCATGCCTTCTCTCTTGTCATCCCTTCAGTGTAAACAATGCAATATTTCAATGGAAAGAAATGCTAGAAAAAGCCTGATCACTTAGTTTATCATATGCATTATATTTAAAAAGGCAATGTTTATTTTACACTACAACATTGTTTAAAATAGTCAAACCAAAATTATTCAGACACCTGATATAATTTTTGATATATTGTTTTTTACTAGCGAGTACAGAACACTCTAGTTCATGTTAGTGTGGATAGCAAAATGAACTGTGAAATATTATACCCAGCATTATATTATACCAAGACACTTTGTTTTGTAACATACCTTTCTATCAAAGTTATTGGACATTTTCAAGATGAATTTGTTCAGACGCTTGAGTTCTTGTCATGATTTATTACCATTTTCTAAACTGTAGTGAATAAACTATAATAGTGTGAGAAATTTTAAAGGTGTCAGAATAAAGTTAGGTTTGACTGTAATTCACTTGTGATTATCAAGATGGATTTGTTCAGTATGATTCACCTCATAATTTAGTCAAAACAATATCATTTCTATTTTTTAAAGCAATGCTGCATCTCATTTTCTTATGATATTTACTTAATTACCATTTATTGCATTCATGTAGTGGCATTTAGATGTTTTACTTGATTTGCGCTTGTTTGGATCACAATGTGCGCTCCAAGCACAAAGATGCTGCAAAGACCCTTTCTGATGAACTGTACATCATCATGTTTTCCATGTTTTTTGCAATCATGTTTTAAGGATCTGGCTCTCTTGGTTCTCTAGAAGAGATGAGCATTGCTAAGAATTTAATTTGGACATCTTTCTAAATATTTTTTTGCAACCTCAGATTCTAGATTTTCAAACAGTTCTATCTCGGCCAAATATTGTCCTATCCTAACAAGCAAAAACATTGACTCATGACTGGTTTTCTGGTCCATATAGTAACATATAGCTTCCAAATTGCATCCCACAATGTCTGACTTCATCACCACTGTATTTTTAAGTTCTGCACAGTTGTTTTTCACAGTACACCTGCTCAGGCGCGATTCTCTGAACTCCAGTCGAGTCTAACATTTACTACGAGCATTCAATCAATAAATGAGAATGCTCTTTCGCCACGTGTTTACACAGAACACTTTGTGCCCATGAAAAAAAACGCAGCATTTTGCCGTATTAGTGAGATGGGCAAAGTACAGAGGAACAGCGCTTCTACCAGGGAGGAAAACAAGAGACCATTAACTTCATACCAGCAGCAGAAATACATCATTCATCATGCTGTAAATTCCATTCTGTGAATTGCTCGCGAATGCACCGCTGAAAACAATAGATGAAATATTGCCCACTCGACTCGATTCAATAAGCCAAAGCAGTTTGAGATGTCGTCCCACCTGCTCTGTAATTGCATTATGGCTCTCTGGGTCACTCAGACGCTAATAAATATCTGTTTGTGCTTCTTGAACACAACTAAACAGAATCACAGATCAAAGGATTCCAGTAAAGTCAAAATGTCTTTAGTTAGCATATAGTGAGTAACTTTTATTTAGTTACCTTTATTGCAACTTAAATCGCTAGTTAATTTGAAGTAGAAGAATGAAATGGTATTTTTCTTGCAAAACATATTCCAATAATCTTTGAAAAATCAATCATTTGTTTGGCATTAATACACATCAAAACAAACTGGCTATATCATATTTCATCTCTTTAAAGACCATGTTTCAGCATGTTACAGTAAATGCAATAATTGGCGAATGCTTGAAAACATCATATTGAATTGAATTTAATTAGATGTGCACTTTAGAATCATGTAAAATGGTTTACAAAAAGTACTTCAGATATGAGTTCTGTGGTTTATTTGGCTTTGTCAATGTCAAGTGCTGCTTTCAGTTGACACTGACCTAGAGAATGAAATGTTCTGGATGATTAGAGACTTGATTTCACCAAACCATGGATGGTTTTGCATAGTTTTTGACTTCATACGATGTATCCATATTGTTTTCTAGCTCTGTATAGTTTGATTCACTGAGCCATTGTGGAGAAAGCATTAAAACTTTTCTCTAAAGGAATCTGTGTTCTCCTTCCTGGAAGTACATGTGCTTTTCAACGAAACTGTGGAACTGAAAAGTAATCAATTTCAAAATACTTCAGTGATGGTGCTTATGCCTCATATTAACGGCTGCAAGGGCACAGCGCTAAGCTGCTTGGCGATGGTCTTGTAGCCCATTCCAGCCTTGTGTAGGTCTTCAATCTTGTCCCTGACATTCTTGGACAGCTCTTTAGTCTTGGCCATGGTGAAGAGTTTGTAATATGATTTACTGCTTCTGTAGACAGGTGTCTTTTATACAGGTAATAAACTAAGATTAGGAGCACTCCCTTTAAAGGAGTAGTTCACTTTCAGAACAATAATTTACAGATCATGTACTCACCCCCTTGTCACCCAAGATGTTCATGTCTTTCTTTCTTCAGTCGTAAAGAAATTATGTTTTTTGAGGAAAACATTTCAGGATTTCTCTCCATATAATGGACTTCTATGGTGCCCCCGAGTTTGAACCTCCAAAATGCAGCTTCAAAGGGCTCTAAACAATCACAGCCGAGGAAAGAAGAGTCTTATCTAGCAAAATGATGGGTTATTTTCTAATACGGAAAGACGAGCATTTGAGATTAAAAAGTATATATGTTGAAAATGTTTTTAGAAGACCCTTCTACCTCGGCTGGGATCATTTAGATCCCTTTGAAGCTGCATTTAAACCGCATTTTGGAAGTTCAAATTTGGGGGCACCATAGAAGTCCATTATATGGAGAGAAACCTTGAAATGTTTTCCTCAAAAAACACACTTTCTTTATGACTGAAGAAAGAAAGACATGAACATCTTGGATGACAAGGGGGTGAGTACATTATCTGTAAATTTTTGTTCTGAAAGTGAACTATTCCTTTAAACAGTGCTCCTAATCTCAGCTTGTTACCTGTATAAAAGACACCTGGGAGCTAGAAATCTTGCTGATTGATAGGGGATCAAATACTTATTTTACTCATTAAAATGCAAATCAATGCAAACTTTTTTGAAATGCGTTTTTCAGAATTTTTTTGTTGTTATTCTGTCTTTCACTGTTCAAATAAACCTAACATTCAAATTATAGACTGATCCTCTTTTTGTCAGTGGGCAAACATACAAAATCAGCAGGGGATTAAATAAATTTTTTCCTCACTGTAGTTGAATTTCAACCTGCTCTTTCATTTTAACCCTCTAGCTACATAGAGAGCCAAACCTACCTGGAGAACATCACAGACGTAGACCTCGCCAACTACAGAGAACTGAAGAACCTGTAAGTAAAACACAGTCGACAAAACATATATAAGATTCCAAAAGATTTTCAAGTAACTTTAGATTTGAATGAGATTTTGTGCATTTATATTTGTGTTTCAGGACGGTCACAGATTGTGGGTTGGTGTACATCTCTGAAAATGCCTTCCAGCATAATTTCAAGCTGCAGTATGTGTGAGTGTTCTTTACATATGCATCTGGCGTTCCCACAATACACTTGGGTCTCAAGGCTTGTACCTGTCAATCACTTCAAACCCTCTTTCCCTTCTGATGAGTGAAGCTGCTTTATTGGTCTCAGGCGGTAAAAACCCAAGACGCATTTAAAATTAGTTAGCAACCAAATCACTTTTGAGGAAAACATTTCCACATTTCACTTCCTGAAATCATTTAATTCCATTAATTGTCCCTAATTCAAAAGGAAATTAGCAGAGATTAGATCATGATCATCATGTATTCCAAGGGTGTAAGAACAATCTGAAAACTGTGTTTGGTGGGGTGGAGGAGACTTGGAATCATCTTGGCTCATGAATATTCATTTATTATTTTTATGAAATGGCCAGTGTTGATGGATGATTTCTAGTCCAAAAGCTTGATAAACCCGCCCACTCCAACAAAAAAATTAACCTGATTTGCTATTTGCAATGCAAGGTGTGACAGTTCTGTCATTATTTATTCACATTCCTAACATTTCAAGCGAATATGCTGTTATTTTTTTCTATGGAATTATTTAATCATGCTGTAAATGAGACTTAATCATATGGAATATACAGTAACTGGATGGAAAAGAATACAGTTAAAAATATATACTGTATATATATTTTTAGTTTGGGAATGATATGTATGGAAGCACATTTCCGCCACTGAAGGTTATTGCAACCTTTTTTCTCACAATTCTAACTTTTTTTTCACAGAGTTGCATGATACAAACTCGTAATTCGAACTTTTTTTTCTCAGAATTTCGCAATGTAACTTTATAATTCTGATTTTTTTCACAGAACTGTGTGATATAAATTCACAATTTATTTTGCAGAATTACATAATATAAACCCACAATTCTTACTTTTTTCACAGAATTGCGCAATGTAGAATTGTGAACCGTAAACGTGCAATTGTGAGTTATAAAGTCAGAACTGCACGATACAAACTTAAAATAGATTTTTATATAAACTCACAATTCTGACTTTTTTCTCAGAATTATGAGCTTTAAATTTGCAACTGCGAGTTATAAAGTCAGAATTGTGTGATATGAACTCAAAATTCTGACTTTTTTTCACAGAATTGCACCATGTAGCCTCACAATTCAGATTTTTTTTCTCAGAATTGTGAGCTATATACTTGCAATTGCAAGTTATAGTCAGAATTGCATGATATAGTCAAAATTCTGACTTTTTTCTCAGAAATGCATGATATAAACTCACAATTCTGACTTTTTTCTCAGCATTGTGAGCTATAAACATGCAATTGTGAGTTATAAAATCAGAACTGCATGATACAAACTCACAATTCTGACTTTTTTTCTCACAATTGCATGATATAAACACAATTGCGAGAAATCAAAACTCCAAAATTCTGACTTGCAACTTTATATCTTTTTTCTTGGAAATGTGAGGTTTAAACGTGAAATATCGAGTTATAAAGTCCAATTTTGAGAGGAAAAAAGACGAGTTGCGAGTTTATATCATGCTATTTTGACTTTATAATTCACAATTGCAAGATTATATCTCACAATTCTATGAAAAAAGAGTTGCGAGATGTAAACTTGCAATTGCGAGAAAAATGTCTGAATTATGATATAAAAAGTCGCAATTACCTCTTTTTTTCTTCAGTGGCGGAAATGGGTTTCCATAGATATGATAGCGTGAATAAATAATTAAATTGTAATTTTTAGGAGGAAATAATTATTTAAAATCTTCAAATAACAACAACAATGGTTTCTAAGCCCTTGATCTCATGAAAATCATGTATACAACAAATCACTTCATGTCATAACAAACCCGTATACAAGCTCTTTCTTTATGCAGTTATTTTCTTTCCTTTTTTTATTTTTGGGTGAATTATTTGGGTAAAACAAATATCAAAATATAATCATATGCTTATGATTTCTTTTGAAATCATGTACACACTCTTAAAAATAAAGGTTCTTTATTGGCATCAGTGGTTCTATGAAGAACCTTGAAAATCAATGTAACCTTTCAAATGCAGAAAAGGTTCTTTATAGTCGAAAAAGTGCTTTAGATTTTTATTGTTCTTCAAAATGGTTCTTTTAGGAACTGTTCACTAAAAGGTTCTTTGGGAAACCAAAATTGGTTGTTCTATGGCATCACTGCAAAACACCCCTTTGGGACCTTTATTTTTAAGAGTGTACAACAAATCTAACATCACATAGCAAAAAACATTACCACTTTAGCAAAAGCTTTAATAGAATAAAACTGCATAACACAGATAAATACTCTAAAACAGTCTAAAAAGTGACTTAATAAAGCTGATTATTGGTGTATTAGAAAATACTATTCAAAATTTTGCATTAAATTCAAATTGTTACTTGAGTCTTCATAGTAATTTCTTAGGAAAAACCATTTAAAAAAATTTTCAGTGTTGAAGCATAACCATTTTCAAAGCATCCTTTTTAAAGGAGTGGTTCACTTTCAGAAACAAATTTACAGATCATGTACTCACCCCCTCGTCATCCAAGATTTTCATGTCTTTATTTCTTCAGTCATAAAGAAATTATGATTTTTGAGGAAAACATTTCAGGATTTCTCTCCATATAATGGACTTCTATGGTGCCCCGAGTTTGAACTTCCAAAATGCAGCTTCAAAGGGCTCTAAATGATCCCAGCCGAGGAAAGAAGAGTCTTATCTAGCAAACAATCGGTTATTTTCAAAAAAAAAAGAAAAAAAAAAAAAAAAAGACAATTTATTTACTTTTTAAGCTCTGTGTGTACTCTATGTATTCCAGTTCATGACAGTTATGTCGAAAAACTCCCATCTCATTTTCTCCTCCAACTTTAAAATTGTCCTACATTGCTGTTTAACTTTTTTTTGTAAAGGATGTTTGATTTTCTTTGCACGTTCCATTTGTAAACACTAAGATGGAGGTTTTCCGACATACCCTAACTGTCATGAACTGGAATACACAGAGTTCACGCAGAGCTAGGCAAGACGAGCATTTGAGGTTAAAAAGTATATTAATTGTAAACGTTTTCAGAAAATAACTGATCGTTTTGCTATATAAGACCCTTCTTCCTCGGCTGGGATCGTTTAGAGCCATTTGAAGCTGCATTTAAACTGCATTTTGGAAGTTCAAACTCGGGGGCACCATAGAAGTCCATTATATGGAGAGAAATCCTGAAATGTTTTCCTCAAAAAACATCATTACTTTACGAGTAAAGAAAAAAAATGAACATCTTGGATGACAAAGAGGTGAGTACATTATCTGTAAATTTTTGTTCTGAATTCTTTAATAAAGCTGATTATTGGTGTATTAGAAAATACTATTCAAAATTTTGCATTAAATTAAAATCGTTGAGTCTTTATAGTAATTTCAAATTAATTTTTTCAGCATAGAAGCATAGCCATTTTCAAAGCATCCTTTTAAGGCTCAAGATGTGGCATCTATTCCCTCCTGAAGGGAAGATTTCTAATCACGGCATCAACAAAACACTAACGACATTAGCCCGAAAGGCTGTTGACCCTTATCTCCACTATCTTGTTATCATTATCTCTCAGTGTGAGCGACATGTCCACTGTTGTTGATGTGGGGGAAAGTGGTCACACAGGAGGGGGAACGGGAGGGTTCTGGGGAAACATGAGAGCATATCCAGCAGTCACCTTTTACTCGCCCACTTTGGCGTATTATTGACAACTGATGCATAATAAATACACTCCACTAAGGGTCCATTATCACGCAATCAATATTTCACAGAGGGCTGCGCAGGGCACCAGATGTGTCTGTATCTCATCGTGTGGCGCTGGAGATGTACAGTATGAAAAATCATAAGGATAAACGAGTCTATCTTTTATTCGCCTGACCCGTCCGTGCCTTGGGTTCTTTAATCCACGGCCTCCCCCTCCCCTCAACGCCAGTACGAAACGGCAGCTGCTATTCTCAGACGCTCTCTCCCTACGGTAGAATCGAGCTGTAATAGATAGGCCCCGATGGCCGACCCATCTGACATGAACTTTTGGGAGTAGGGAAAACAAATATTTGAACCCTTGCTGGCCCCCATTAGCCCTGCCACTGAGAATCTATACGTGCAAATCCGTCACCGTCGGCTGTCATATCTCTCTATTTAGCTTTGGATTTCAGCTTGTGTCTTGCAAATTCAATTAGACTGGACGACAAATATCTCAGAAATCTTGAATTGAGAAGTTTTCTCTAAACAAAACCATGCAAAATATCTATCAAACTATCTTTGCGATCAACAAACAAGCCTTTGAAATTCACTCGCTTGCTCTTAGTCAAACCTTGTCTGCGAGAAAGAGAAGAAATACACTCAACTAATTAAGTTTGAGTCCAATTCAAAGAGATGTGTGCCAGTGTTATTTAGAAATGCAGTGTTGTTGTGAAATATTTTACTGCATTGAATCTTGTTACCGCTGCTTGCCATTGCTCATATATGATGGTTGAGATTTATAGAAATGCCTAAGCTTAAATATTTTGGGCTTCGGAGCATAAAGCATCCTTTATGTTTGTGCTGCAGATATGAAAAATACCTCAAATCATGATACATTTACTTGGTGGTAGGACTTCAGATTTTTAATTGGAGAAAAATAAAATAAAATAAAATAAAATAAAATATATAGGAAAAGGTCTTGCAGGTATAGTTATTTTAGGACTTCAGATTTTTAATTGGAGGACAACAAAACTGCCAAAATAAAATAAAATAAAATAAAATAAAATAAAATAAAATAAAATAAAATAAAATAAAATAAAATAAAATAAAATAAAATAAAATAAAATAAAATAAAATAAAATAAAATAAAATAAAATAAAATAAAATAAAATAAAATAGGAAAAGGTCTTGCAGGTAGAGTTATTTTAGTATTATTTATATATTATTAGAGTATTTATTATTATTTTAAATTGGTTGTTTGTAGAATTTCGTTTTTTTTTTTAATTTAGCTTAAGTTTTAGTAACGTTTAATGTGCTTTTGTTTTTTGTATTCATATTTTCTATTAAGCTTTAATTTATTTTAGTTTCAGTTTTATTAATTTTACCGCAGCATAAACTTAATTTATTTTTGTTGGTTACCGAGGCTTTTTTTATTTATTTATTTTTTTTTTTAATTATTTATTTATAAACTAAACTAAACTAAACTAATATAAAATAAAATAAAATAAAATATATAGGAAAAGGTCTTGCAAGTAGTTACAGTTAGAGTAATTATTATGATTTTGAATTGGTTGATGTTTTTAGAATTTTAGTAACTTTTGTGATTTTTTTTGTAATTATATTTCTATTAAACTTTCATTTATTTTAGTTTCAGTTTTAATAATTTTAAATCAACTCAAACTTATTTTATTTTAATTGGTTACCAAGGCATTTATAAATATATATATATTTAAAAAAATAAAATAAAATATAATATCTAGGACAATGCCTTGCAGGTAGTGTTATTTTTGTATTATTTATATAGTTTTAGTAACTTTTAATGTGCTTTAGTGATTTTTTTGTATTTGTATTTCTATTAAGCTTTACTTTATTTTAGTTTGTTTTATCAATTTTGAAATAAACCTATTTTATTTTAGTTGGTTACCAAGGCATTTTAAATTGTCATTTATTTATTTTATTAAAGAAATAAAATATCTAGGACAACGTCTTTTGTTATTTTTTATTATTTATATATTATTAGAGTATTTCTTATTATTTTGAATTGGTTGTTTTTAGAATTTTGGTTTTAATTTTAATTTGAAGTTTTAGTAACTTTTAATGTGGTTTTGTAATTTTTTTATTTTATTTCTATTTCTAATAAGTTTCTATTATTATTTTAGTTTCAGTTTTACATCAACTTAAACTTATTTTATTTTAGTTGGTTACCAAGGCATTTTAAATATTTTTTTTTCTTTAAAAAAATAAAAAAATAAATTATATATATATATATATATATATATATATATATATATGAAAATGTTTTGCAGTGTTATTTTAGTATTATTTATATATTATTAGGGTATTTATTATTATTTTGAATTGGTTGTTGTTCTTAGAATTTGCATCTTAGAGTTTTGTTTAAATTTTTAGTTTAAGTTTTAGTAACTTTTAATGTGTGTTAATTTTACATCAACTTAAACCTGTTTTATTTTAGTTAGTTACCAAGGCATGTTAAATTTCCATTTATTTATTTTTTGAAAAATAAAATACAAATAAATAAATATATAAAAAATAATAAATAAATAAATAACTAAATAAAATATCTAGGAAAACATCTTGCACATAGCGTTATTTTAGAATTATTTATATATTATTAGAGTAATTATTATTATTTTGAATTGGTTATTGTTTTTAAAATTTTTAGTTTTAAGTTTAGTTTTAGTTTTAATTTTTAGTTTGACTCAAACTTAAACTTTAAAGTTCAGCGGTTTTTCTACTTTAAAACTATATTTAATTCTGTTACTTGCTGGTTCTGTGTGGTTGTCTGTTACATTTATTAGCAATTTCTGAGTAAAAATTGTTTCTATATCCATTTTCTTCTGGTATAGTATCACAGCAACATATTTTACACAATTTACATAAAAGTCTAATTTTTCTCCAAACAGGTTAAACTCTACACTTTATATAACATTTTTAAAGAGAAATAGTCCTATTTATTAGGAGTCTATTTAACTATTATACACCAGAGCTCAAAGAATTCAATGCACGAGAATATGTATCTCTCTTTGTCATGTGTAATTCATATCTTCTCGTCTTTTACAGAAACCTGGCCTCTAATTCCCTGATGCACATCAGTTGGAGGGTGTTCCAATCGGTCCCTCTGCTGAGTCTGTGAGTAACACACTGCACTGCCACTGAGATTTACAGAATTATTCTGCTCTGCTGGTGATTTCAAACTGAAAATGTGAACACTTTACCTCTGTCTGAAAAGTTTAAATGATAGATCTGAGGTCCTACGCATGTATTATTTTGCTGAAAGCGTGAAATAAGCATAAGAAATGTCAACTGCTTCTCTTTCGCACAGAATCTTGAGAGACAATCCGCTCACCTGCTCATGTGACATTTACTGGCTTCAGCAGTGGCACAGAAAAAGACAAAGCGACACTGATTCTCAACAAAACTGCATGTACAATGGCAACAGCATTCAGCTGGATTCATTTGAAATGGATAACTGCAGTAAGTGCACCTATCTGGGATAAAACCTATTTTTAAGAAAAAGTGTGTCGTTTTACTAACTTCTATCTGAGCTTAATATAAGCAAGTCATGCATAGATTGATTTCCCGAAACACTAGGGATGGACTGACTAATGGCAGTGTTTAGGAAACAATCATTACCTATGGTAAATTACACACTTTACCTTTAAGATATTGAAACCAAATTGTTGTGAAGGATACTTTACAATATTACATTGTGCAATAATTTGGGGCTGTAAGATTTTGTGTTTTTGAAAGAAGTCTATAAAATAGTTAAACATTATTGTAACTCAAACTAACTGTTTTCTATTAGAAAATATTTTAAAATTGAATTTGTTCCTATGATGCAAAGCTGAATTTTTAGCATCATTACTCCAGTCTTCAGTGTCACAAGATCTTTCAGAAACCATTCTAATATCCTCATTTGCTGCTTAAAGGATTAGTTCACTTCTAGTAAAAAAATCCTGATAATGTTCTCACCCCCATGTCATCCAAGATGTTCATATCTTTCTTTCTTCAGTCAAAAATAAATTAAGGTTTTTGAGGAAAACATCCCAGGATTTTTTTTTCATATAGTGGACTTCCATGGTGGCCAAACTGTAGTTTCAATGAAGATTCAAATGGCTCTACACGATCCCAGTCTTATCTAGTAAAACGATCTCTCATTTTCTAAAAAAACTCAACTTTTACACCACAAATGCTCATCTTGACCAAGCTTGACATAGGCAGAAGTACCCAGTATTTACATAAAGGACTTCTATGGTGCCCCCCGAGTTTGAACTTCCAAAATGCAGCTTCAAAGGGCTCTAAACGATCACAGCTGAGGAAAGAAGGGTCTTACCCTGTAAAAAATGACAGTGAATTTAACGGTAAAAAACTGTAAAAATGCTACGGTAAAAACCTGTGAAATGGTTAACGGTAAGTTCCCCTTCTATATACGGCGAAAAACTGTGTTGGACATTGCATTTAATTTTACGGTAGTATACTGTTTTTGGAAGTGAAAAAGAACGTAAAATTTACAGTGAATAACCGTAAATTGACATTTCCAGAATTCCCTGAATTTCATTTTTTTATTTGATATTTTTCTTTGGTTGAAATAACATCATCTTAATTTTTTTTTTCTTGGCAGTTTTGTACATTAGGGTTGTATGTTACATATAATGTTGTTAAATTGATGTTTTTTTGCATTATTTCAGTTTTATGTGTTTTATCATTGTATTACAAAGGTACAAAACAGATTTCAGTGCTTCAAAAAGTTGGTATATTACCATTATATGAGTTACGGTTTTTAGTATGAAATTACGGTATTTACCTGTAAATTTAAGTGAAAACCTTAAAATGTAAAACATTGCTACCGTATTTTTACGGTAAAATTCTGGCAACCACAGCTGCCAGTTTTTTACCGTAAATTTTACAGATTTTTTTTTACAGTGTATCTAGCAAAAAAAATAAATACAATTTATATACTTTTTAACCTCAAATGCTCATCTTGTCTAGCTCGAAAGTATGTAAAAAGTATAAGTTGTAAACGTTTTTAGAAAATAACCCATCGTTTCACTAGATAAGACCCTTTTTCCTCGAAGGGGGGTTATTTAGAGCCCTTTGAAGCTGCATTTAAACTGCATTTTGGAGGTTTAAACTCGGGGGCACCATAGACGTCCATTATATGGAGAGAAATCCTGAAATGCTTTCCTCAAAAAACACCACTTCTTTACGACTGAAGAAAGAAAGACATGAACATCTTGGATGGCAAGGGGGTGAGTACCTCATCTGTAAATTTTTGTAATGAAAGTGAACTACTCCTTTAAGCAACATTTGTTTCATTATCACCACTATTGAAAACAGTTGTGCTGCTTATATCTGTAAAAACTGTGATCAGTTTTCAGAAAGTTCAAAAGACCGGCATTTATTTGACTCTTCACTCTTAGTTTTGATCAATCTAATGCATCATTGCTCAATAAAAGAATTAATTTCTTTAAAAACACACTTGTAAATAGCAGTGTATTCAAGAATATTCCATGTACACTCTTAAAAATAAAGGTGCTTCACAATGCAACAGAAGAACCTTTTTTGTCTAAATGGTTTCATAAAGAACCTTTAAAATCTGAAGAACCTTTCTGTTTCACAAAACAGTGGTGAAAAGATTGTTCTTCAGATTAGAAAAAGGTAGGAAAGAGATGGTTCTTTAGAACCTTTGACTAAAATGGTTCTTTGTGGAAGCAAAAATGGTTCTTCGATGGCATCGCTGTGAAGAACCTTTTGAAGCACCTTTATTTTTAAGAGTGTACTCACACACTTCATATTGGTATATTTCCTGATCTTCTTCCTATTTTCCAACGTCCTTAAAACTAAAACCGGCAAAACGTCTTGTTTTCTGCAGGTATTCCTGAGGTCTTAATTCACCCATCAACACTGTCAACTCAAGAAGGTGGAAATCTGACATTTACCTGTCTAGTGACTGGAGTACCAACACCGACGATCCGCTGGAGAACAGAGCATCTACAGTCCAGCTGGACCCTGCAGGTAAACAACGCAGCTTTCAGACAAGGACAATGTCAATGAAATTGAAATCTATGGAAAATGACCAATGTGATTAACCAAGAATTTAGATTTACATACTTGAATACTTAAATCAAGATCATCTGTTGGCACTGGAGCATAAAAACCATGCAATCTTGAATTACTTGTGTTGTAGTATTCCTCATTTGTAAGCCACTTTTGACAATTATTACAAGCAAAATTGGTTGAAAGAACAGTTGTTCAAGTGCCTTATAGGTTGGTTTCTTCAAACGTAGTTGCAGGAGAGGTGTCAGTCAGTAAAATCTTGCTTACATCCATCCTTGTCCACAGCGAGGAATCTGGGGATCAAGTCTGGAGCTGATTCTCTACATGAGGAACGTGTCGTCCGGAGACAACCTGCACAACCTCACATGTGAGGCGGAGAATCGTGCTGGAATGGGAGAAGCTGTGGTGCAACTGGACATCGAATGTATGTGCTAAAACCTTCTGTCTTTTAATTTCCTGGATTTTTTTCTTAGTTTGTACAGGGTTACTTTTCTGTGGAAAACCAAGTCGCGTTGCATAAATGTCCGCCAGTGCATTTGAAAATTTGAATACAACTGCGAATAAGGTTTCCACACAAGCAAAAAAAATCTCTTCTGCTCGCCAAGCCTGCATTTATTTGATCCAAAATACAGCAAAAGCAGTAATATTGTGAAATATTTTTACTATTTAAAATAACTGTTTTCTATTTGAATACATTTTAAAATGTAATTTATTTCTGTGATCAAAGCGACATTTTTTAGCATCATTACTCCAGTCTTCAGTGTCACATGATCCTTCAGAAATCATTATCATCTAATATGTTGATTCAAGAAATGTTTATTATTATTATTATTATTATTATTAATTATATTTAAAACAATTGTAAAATTAAATACATTTTATTATGATTCTTTGATGAATAGAAAGATCCAAAGAAAAGATACCATTACAAAATTGTCAATTGTCAATGCCCAAAAGTGATGATAAAAACATTTATAATATTACAAAATATTTCTATTTCAGATAATTGCTGTTCTTCTGAAAAAATCTACTCTGTTTTTAGCTGCTTTCAACATAACAATAAATAATTTTGAGCAGCAACTCAGAATATTAGAATGTTTTCTGAGGGATCATGTGACTGGAGTAATGCAGCTAAAAATTCAGCGTTTAAATCACAGGAATAAACACGATTTTAAAATATATTCAAATAGAAATCAGTTATTTTAAATAGTAAAAATATTTCAAAATTGTAATGATTTTGCTGTACTTTGAATCAAATAAATGCAGGCTTAATGAGCGGAAGAGACTTCTTTCTAGCTTTTATTTAAATAGTAAATAGTATACTTTAATATTATTTAATATTAATATTATATATATATATATATATATTAAGTATTTTATTGTTCTTTTGCTACTTATTTATTTTTTTTAATTACTAGAATCAGTGTAGAGATACTATCATATTTTTCTTTTATTAATATTTTCATATAGTTTTCATTTTTCTATTCTAATCTTAAATGTAATTTTTCTTGAGTTTTTAATTAGTGGTTTAAATTCTGCATCGTTTTAGTCAAACACGCTGCTGTGCAAGTGTATACTTAATTTTATTTTAGTATTTTTTCAGTTAATATTTATTAAGAAAAATGCTATAACTATAATAACCCTGTTTAGGTTCATAGCTTTATTTAATTATAATTTAATTTTAAATATATTTTAGCTCACTGTTAAGGCGACATTTCCACGTCCATTTAAAGTTTCTTACCAAATATTTATATTTTACTTTATTAAAACTTTATTTCAATTAAAAAATGCTTGAATAGTTTTAGTAATGGACAATATCCCTGCTCTTGCCAGCAAGCAAAAGCATTGTGAGATTTTCCATCGAAAATCCTCCCATATGACCGCACTCCACACCACAGCAATTATCACTGTTTATCACCTCCTCTTCAGAAAGAAGAAAAACAGTGCTTGACTTCAGACAAATGTATAGCCATCAGGGGAGCGATAATGACTGTCAGGAAAATGGGATGATAACCGTCTTCAGATCTTGTTTGTTCTCTACTAATGGATTTCTCTCCCCCGTAGTCCGGAAATATAATTGTGAGGACTGATTGGCAGATAGCAAGTGTGCTAGATGCCAGTCTATCAGAATCATGTGACGGGTGGACAACGGCTCGTCAACGGCCTCTGCTTAATTAGTTTCGTGAATTAGCGGGGTGGTCACAGCAACGTGCTCACAAAATCCCGTACCGCACACAGGCCTAATTCTGATTCAAAACCTCTTTTATTAAACCCAGACACCAATCGATAATATAATTCCCTTAACGTTTGTAATGGCCTTAGCATACTGTACTTACAGCTAACCGTAGCTCCAGATGATGAAATTCACCTATGGCCATCTACTTTAACTGCAACCTGATGGTTCAATTATTTAATTCCTTTTGATTACCACAATTAGCAGAGTTCACAGATGGCTCTCGAACTCGACCGTTAACGTGGGGTCGGTGTAACGAGGACGGTTTTTAAGCGTGAACTCTAGGCCACGACACAAATGACTGCGATTCTCCGTGCGAAGCACTTTCCGCAGGCAGGGTCACGGGTTAAGAGCAGTGAAATGGTTATGAGGCAGAGAGCGGGCCGTGCGCATCAGCATGTTCTCCCGGCTAAAAGAACCATTTCCTGCATCCCACCTTCGGCAGGCTCTCAAGTGCCTCTTGTGGTTAGGTCCCCTAAACAGACAGGGATTTATTATTTATAACAGGTCAACAGGTTTACTGTAAAAATGGAGCACATTGATTCGTGGAAAAAAAATATGACGGATGTGCCAGTCATTTGAGCTATTCTGAAGAACAGGTACTGGATTTAGAAAAGCATTATCTGTACAGGAACATTAGGTGGACTTCTTTAATTGAGCGTGAATGCTGAAGGCAGCTGTGATTTTAAGCAGCAACTGGTTTTAACTTAATGCAAATGAGCTGTGATGCGAAGCAATGACTACCAATAGGAACACAGAGAGCTGAATTCACAAAATTGTCACAAAATCACAAATTACCAAACCATTTTATAATGCACAGGTTGAAAGGTATTCTTTAAATATTCTTTATAATAAAGGCGAAAAAAAAATCTTCAAAAAAATGTATTATTTAAAATACTTTGTTATTATTGGGGTTGCAAAGATGCAGAACATTTTCAGAAATTGACAAAAAAATTTCAATAAATAAAAAAAATCTTTTGGAAACATTCAAAATTTTTTAAAAAGTTTACAGATATTTTGCAACCCTAGATATTACAATTACTAGTATAAATAGTATAAATTTTAAATTATACATTTTTAAACAGTAAGCCAATTTTAAAAATAGTATATATTTGTTATCGTTATTATTATTATTATCATCAATATTAATATATACAGTATATATTTTAAAGTATATGTTTTAAACAGCATGTAATTTTAAATTTAATTTTAAAAACAGTATTTATTATTATTATTTCTATTATTGTATATATTTTAAAGTATATTTATTAAACAGTACATATTTAAAACTGATTTCAAAAACAGTATATGTGAAATAATAGTAATAATAATAATAAATACTATTTTTTAAATTAACTTTAAAATACACTGTTTAAATTTGAGGAAAAAAAGCTTATAATAATAGAGTAGGAACCTATGGGATATTGTTTAGATTGACAAATATATAAAGGCTGTTGCACATTTAAAAAAAAGCAAAAAGCAAATATAAGCTACAGAAGAAGGGACAAAAGTGAGACAAACACACTAAAATACACATAAATCACAAATAAAAAAGTTATAGTTATTCATTAATTATTCTTATATAATAACATAAGTTAATAAAAATACTTTAATAATAATAATAATAATTATTATAATTTCAAAATATAATTTGACAAAATATAAAAATATACATTTAATAAAAAGTTAAATAATAGAATAATAAGAAAGTTCATAAGTATGTTATTTATTAATAATAGTAATAATTTTATATATTAATCATAAATCATTTTCAATATATCATTTTTGAAGTATTAAAAAAGATAAAAATATAGTTAATAAAAAGTTAAAATAATAAGAGTTATTTAATAATAATAATAACAAGAATTCAAGTTTAAAATCTTTTATGCATATATGCACACACAGTTGTGCTATTGTTTTATCATATTCTTACATAATAATGAAAGCAAATCAAATATCATTTTTTTTCAAAATTTCAAAATATCATTTTAGAAGTCTCCTTAAAAATATAAAATTAATAAAAAGTTAAATAACAAGATAATAAGAAAGTTAATAATTGTGTTATTTAATAAAATAATAATAACAATACAAATTTAAATTATTTTATGCATATAAGCACACACAGCTCTGCTACTGATTTATCATATTCTTACATAACTAAATTTATTAAATTATTGAATAATAATAATAATAATAATAATAATAATAATTTTAAAATATCATTTTAAGTCTTCTTAAAAATATAAAAATGAAAAGTTAAATAAAAAGACAATATGAAAGCTAATAATTCTGTTATTTAATTAAATAATAATAATAATAATAATAACAACAACAATACAAGTTTAAATTCTTTTATGCATATATGCACACACAGCTCTACTGTTTTTCCATATTCTTACATAATAACAAAAATTTATTAAAATAATAATAATAATAATAATTTCAAAACATCATTTTTGAAGTTTTCTTAAAAATATAAAGTTAATAATAAGACAATAAGAAAGTTAATAATTCTGTTATTTAATAAAAGTGTTTTTTTGCCAAAATCTATCACTATCCCTTTACATTAGCCAAGAAAGATCATATCAAAAGTAAACCAAATCTCAAAATTGAAGAAACTGTTAAATATGCACATGTGTGTAAACTCATTCCCATTATGTGTTTAGTTCCAGTGCGGATCTTGTTCCTAAAGGATCCAGAACCACAACATCACTGGTGTTTCCCATTCGCTGTGGACAGCAATCCTCCCGCCACCATCAAATGGCTGTACAACCACACGCCTCTCAACGAAACACGCTACGCCTACACCGAACTGATCAGAGACGCGGCCGACGGCTCCGTTCAACACGGCTGCCTGTTCCTCAACAAGCCCACTCACCTCAACAATGGCAACTACACGCTCATCGTGGAAAATAAACTGGGTAGAGATCAGGCGACGGCAAAAGGGAAGTTCATGGACAATCCTTTTGACCCCCTTGACCCGGAGGGCATCATTCTTGGTGAGTGCACATCATGGCAAAAACATGGCATGTACTTCATCGCCTGTGTCGTGCATTGACTCATTTATTACTTAATTCTCTCTCCACATGCAAGTCCTCCCTGATGACCCAAGTAAGTTACTCTAAATCAAATTCCTATATGTCAAATATTAAAATGTCTATAATACACAATTTATCTCATTCACTGCACATACTTTCTCAGTGTGCAAAATGACTCATTAAAATAAATTCTAAGGGAAAATAAGATTTTTTCCCCCCTCACTTAATTCTGATAGGTTTTTCAGAAAACAAGACTTACTATCTTAAGTTATTTTGCTTCTCAAGTAAATGTATCTTGATTTAAGAATGTTTAGATTTGTACAAAAAATGGCATTTTTTGCAGTGTTTATAAAGTAACTTTTTATTAAATGTTTTAACATTTGCAGCTCCCACTAACCAGTCAACAGAGACAGAGAAACTGGAGAACGGAGTCTTTGGGGTAAGAGACGAGATATGATGCACAACTTATTATTTTCTATTTTATTTTTTTATAACTGTTATCTATGGAAACCTGTTTCCACCATTGAATAAAAAGTTTTAAAAAAGGACCTTTTATCTCACAACTTTTTTCTCAGAACTGAGTGATATAAACTCACAATTGCAAGTTATAAAGTCATGACAATCGCAACAAATAGTCAATGTTTTTTTTATCTCACAATTTTTCCGATTGTGAGTTTATATCACGCAAACATTTTTCTAAGAATTGCGTAAAATAAACTCACAATTGTGAGTTATAAGGGCAGAATTGCGTGATATAAACTCACAGTTCTTCATTTCTTCTCAGAACTGAGTGATATAAACTCAAAATTGTGAGTTATAAAGTCAAAATTGAGGTAAAACTTAATTCTCAATTTTGTTTCTCAGAATTGCATGATATAAACTCACAATTGTGAGTTAAAAATTCAGAATTGTGAGAAAAACTTAATTCTCAAATTTTTCTCAGAATTGAGTGATATAAACTCACAATTACGAGTTATAAAGTCAGAATTGCGTTATATAAACTCACAATTGCGATAGAATTGTAAGATAAAAAAATTCGGACTTTTTTCTCAGAATTGCGTAATATAAACTCACAATTGTGTTATAAGGGCAGAATTGCGTGATATAAACTCACAGTTCTCAATTTCTTCTCAGAATTGAGTGATATAAACTCAAAATTGTGAGTTATAAAGTCAAAATTGAGGTAAAACTTAATTCTCAATTTTGTCTCTCAGAATTGCATGATATAAACTCACAATTGCGAGTTATAAAGTCAGAATTGACAGAAAAACGTAATTCTCAAATTTTTCTCAGAATTGAGTGATATAAACTCACAATTACGAGTTATAAAGTCAGAAATGCATGTGATAAACTCACAATTGCGAGTTATTAAGTCAGAGTTGCGTTATATAAACTCACAATTGCGATAGTCAGAATTGTAAGATAAAAAATTGCGTGATATAAACTCAGAATTGCGTGATATAAACTCACAGTTCTCAATTTATTCTCAGAATTGAGTGATATAAACTCAAAATTGTGAGTTATAAAGTCAAAATTGAGGTAAAACTTAATTCTCAATTTTGTCTCTCAGAATTGCATGATATAAACTCACAATTGCGAGTTAAAAATTCAGAATTGACAGAAAAACGTAATTCTCAAATTTTTCTCAGAATTGAGTGATATAAACTCACAATTACGAGTTATAAAGTCAGAAATGCATGTGATAAACTCACAATTGCGAGTTATTAAGTCAGAGTTGCGTTATATAAACTCACAATTGCGATAGTCAGAATTGTAAGATAAAAAAATTCGGACTTTTTTCTCAGAATTGCGTGATATAAACTCACAGTTGCAAGTTATAAAATCAGAATTGTGTTATATAAACTCACAATGGCGAGTTATAAAGTCAGAATTGAGAATTCTCAGTTTGTCTCATCAATGAGAGTTTATATCTTGCAATTTTTTCTCAGAATTGTGAGATATACACTCGCAATTGTGAGTTTTAAAGTGTAAGTTTGAGGGGAAAAAATGTTTATATCTCACAATTCTTACTTTATTTCTCAGAAGTGGAAATTTATTTCTCAGAATTGCCAGAGTACGTCTCTTAATTCTGACTTTATAACTCCCAATTGCAAGTTTAAACCATGCAATTCTACGAAAAAAAAAGTCAGAATACTGAGATGAAACATTCAATTGCGAAAAAAAAAGTCATAATTGTGAGATAAAAAGTCACAATTACCTTTTTTATTTTTCATTCAGTAACGGAAACGGGTTTCCACACTCATCAATCTAATTTTCCACTTTCATAGGTGTCAGTAGCGGTGGGTCTCGCTGTGTTCGCGTGCACATTTCTGCTCATCATGGTTGTCGTCATCAATAAATGTGGACAGCACTCCAAGTTTGGCATCCACCGTAAGTACTACTTCCACATTTAGGCTTAAAAGTCAACATGTAAAAAAAAATATCACCTGTATTTGCTTTCTTGATGCATGTTCCTAGTTTTACTGTGCATTTTATTCCTAATAATATATTTTTTTGCCTTCTAAACCTTGCTCCATACTGCTCTGAAAAACTTTCCTTTTAAGCTGATGGAACCACATTTTGGCATGTTACATCCACTTTTCACAAACAAATTAATTCTAAACTGATACAAACAAGCCTCACTCTGCAGTTCTTTCTCATTAAACATCCTGTTCAGCACGGAAATGCACCAGATTATGAATACAAGTTGTGATTAAGATTTCATGTTGACTTTATGTGTTACCAGATGCCCCTTAAAGGAAAGTCAGTTTCACTCTATAGCCGTATTTACATTTATTCATTTAGCAAACGTTTTTATCCAAAGCGACTTACAATTGGGGAGTACAACAAGCGATTCATCCTAAAGAGGCAGACTGACATAGGAAGTGGTCATAATACCATATATCAGGCATTGTTTAAGCTAGAAAGTAAAGAGCTAGAAAGGGTATTTGCAATTTATTCAAGCAACTAGTTTGGGCATGCAAGACCAACTTGGGAAATGGGAATGGAAAATGGGAAATGTTTGTTAAATTGAATTTTAAATCAGCAACAAATCTGACACGAACAACTATTAAGCACCACCGTACATTTTTTTCTCATTAAATATCCTGTTTACCTCCACAATACATCAGATTACAGAAGCAAAATTAGTTGTGATTAATATTTTACTACTTTTCATGTATAACTGGTTGATACAGCAGTCATAAAACTGCTTTTTCAAGACTATTGACTTTTCACAATTTCTGTTAATTTCTCAAAAGTACAACAATTTAAAATCATATTTGGACGCCTCAATTTTTCTTCAAAATCCAGATTAATTTGCAGTTAATCAGAAGACTAAATCAGTTTACTTTGGTCTCAATTGAAGCTGTTTTGGTCTTTCATGGAAAAGAGAACTATCGCAAACAAATGCATTGTGAAAACAAACCAGGTGCAACTCACGCAACAGTAGAAGACGTTGGTGTTAAATGAAAGCCGGAGACAGCACAATCACAGCCCATGCCAAAATGACTTTCTCCATTATTATTTTGGAATCTGAATGAGTTCCACAGGAGGCATTGTGTTGCTTTTAAGTAAGGCACAAAAAGGCAGCGAAATACAGTCTCTTCGAAGCTGTAACTTTGTACAGTGTCAGCCTAACAGCTCGGCAAAGTGCTGCCAGGTCTTAATTACAGCATGCAAAGTAAATAGCATCGGGAGCCCCAGCCGCGAGCGAGCCATTAAAGAAGAGTGATGGAGCCAGGCTTTTCAGGTCCACTCGCTCGGCTCACAAAGTGCCTAAGTGGACCTGATTGCCTCCCTCCCCTCTCGCCCTCTATTCCCTGCGTTCCTCTTCTCTGCCCAGTCTGGGGTCTCTGCGGTTATAGCTTGAGTGGGTTTTGTGATTTGAAGGAGAAGCTTTCGCGTCTAATTCTGCTTTCTAAAAACCAGAGTCATTTGCTTCGGATCAAGTAAACATTCTGACAGATACAGTATCTGTTTTGTAGATGCTGTTTTGGATATGCATCTTCTTGTCAATTTTAAACAACATCTAACAAGGCAAGCATCAGCAGTACTACTTCGCACACTTAGGGTTACAGATTTGAACAAACTCCTAGCCTCAAGTATTAAATTACACTATGTAATCATTTGCGCCACATGATACCTTAAATCTCGCTGCTTGTTGAGGAAAGTTGTAATGCTACTTTTTCAAACCAGGGGATTTCAATCTTGGAGACCACCAAATATGGTCTTTGTGCAATGTTTTCATATATGAAGACTGGTACAAAGGTTTGGTATCAGTAAGATTTGTAATGTTTTTTAAAGAAGTTATGCTCATCAAAGCTGCATTTATTTGATCAAAAATACAGAAAATAACTAATATTGCAAAATGTTATTACAATATCACTTGAAAATATAATTTATTCCTGTGATGCAAAGCTGAATTTTCATCAGCTGTTACTCCAGTCTTAAATGTCACATGAACCTTTAGAAATCATTCTAATATGCTGATTTATTACTTTTATTATCAATGTTGGAAACAGTTTTTATATTTTTATTTTATATTTTTATGGAACCTGTGATTCTTTTTTTTTCAGGATTCTTTGATGAATAACAAGAACAGCATTTATTTAAAATATAAATCTTTTTTTAACAATGTAAATCTTTTTTTAATAATTTAACACATTCTTGGTGTATAAAAGTATTAATTTCTTTCAAAAAAAAAAAGAAGGAAAATATACTGACCCTAAACTTTTGAACAGCAGTGTATATTGCTAAAAAACCTCTCTATTTTAAATAAATGCTGTTATTTTTAACCTTTTATTGATCAGAGAATCATGAAAAAAAGCATCACAGGTTACAAAAAAATATTAAGCAGCACAACTTAGATAGAATAATTTCTAAAGAATCATGTGACACTGAATACTGAAGTAATGATGCTGAAAATGTAGCTTTGTATCACAGGAATAAATTACATTTAAAAAATATTCACATAGAAAACCGCTATTTTAAATTGAAATAATACTTTTTTGTATTTATGATCAAATAAATGCAGCCTCGATGAGCATAAGAAACGTCGTTAAAAACCATTAAAAATTGTTCTGATTCCAAAACTTTTGAGCGTCAGTGTATATTGTAAAAAATGTATATTATAAATATGCATAAATGCGTTTATTTATTTAAAAATGTAATTACATTTTATTTATTTTTATTTTATGTCAAATAGATTTTGGTTTGCTTACTTATTTATTTTTTTCCCTCAACTTTTCCCACACTCTCTTGGGTCCCAGTTTGAAACCACCTTTCTAAGAACATTTTGCCAATGTTCCCCTTACGTTATGAAAAACAAAAAAATATATAAATAGGTTTTTTTTCTTGGTTTTGCAAATGCAAAAGTGATATTTTACTGAAAAATCTGTCATCACTTACTCACCCTAAAACAGTTAACTGTAGCCACCGTCCTCCATAGTATTTTTTTCTGTCAAGTCAATGGCTACATCAACTGTGTGTTACCAACATTCTTCAAAATATCTTCTTTTGTGTTCAACAGAAGATTGAAACTCATACAGGTTTGGAAAAAGTGGAGGGAGAATAAATGATGATAGAATTTTAATTTTGGGGAGATGGAATGTTACATTTGAATATTCTGTGGATGTTCTGAAACACAGTTGCATTTAAAATATTTAATTTAAACCTTTAAAAAAAAGTCTGAAAACATTCTAAGAACATTTTTGAATACCACTTATCTTTAAACGAACATTCTATAAGTGTTACTGGAAGAACATTTGAGAGAACCTTGCCAGAACATTATCCAAAGTTCTAAAAAGTTAAACAGTAAACAGATGTGAAAGTGTTAAACGTGGCCGGCTAAAAATACACAAGGAAATAAGAGAGAATGTAGCGTCTATTATGTTGTCAAACTATACACAGGAAGCTGTGTAGAGCACTTCAGATGACTCAGTGATTGCCAATAAGTTGATTAACCTAACATGGGCTCAGGATATAGATGTGAAGAAAGGAAACAAATACACCAAACCGGAGCAGCTTGACAACCACTTCCTGTCTGTTTCCCCACAGGTTCATCTGTTCTAGGCACTGAGGATGATTTGGCCGTATCTCTTCGCTTCATGAACTTCGGTGCAAGTCCTCCATCTTCAGATGATGGTACATTAGATTCTGGCTTGTCCAGCTTTGTAGAGAACCCGCAGTACTTCTGTGGAATCATCAAAGATAAAGACATGTGTGAGTGTCTTACAATTCAACCATATCACACAAGTTTTCAGCATGTTGATTACATTAAAGTGATTAATACTTTGTACTTTGCAGGCGTCCAGCACATTAAAAGAAAAGACATTGTTTTGAAGTGGGAACTGGGCGAAGGAGCCTTTGGCAAGGTTTACCTGGCAGAATGTGCAAATCTCTGTCCTGATACTGACAAGATGCTGGTTGCTATCAAGGTATGCAATCACGCTTTATGTTATCAGGGCTTAACATTCTTGTAGTTCAGCATTATGTAAGATTTTTTAAGTCAATATACTCTTAAGTGCCAGAAAAAATTATATAATTATAGCTAGAAATTCTCCAGCTAAAATACATACAGTAACTGCATGTGCAAAACCACGCATTTGTTTGAGATTGATCGTATACAATGCAAAACATCACTGATTTTTAACCAATTCGGATTCATTCAAGTCTGTCACATTCATGTTAGCTAGCTAGACAAGTAGTTAAAATTGGAAATTTGCAACAACATTCAAAACATCCACACAAAAAAAAAACAATAAATAAATAAATTATAAAGAAATATATATATATATATATATATATATATATATTTTTTTTTTTTTCTTTCTGTACATTAAGGCTACACTACCAGTCAAACATTTTTGTAAGATTTTTAATGTTTTTAAAAGAAGCCTCTTCTGCTCACCAAGCCTGCATTTATTTGATCCAAAATACATCAAAAGCAGGAATATTGTGAAATATTTTTACTATTTAACATTTTTTTCAGGATTTTTCTTGGGTAAGAAATTACAGAAATTAATACTTTTATTTAGCAATGATGCTTTAAATTGATGAATACATTTATCATGTTACAAAATATTTCTATTTCAGATAAATGCTGTTCTTCTGAACTTTCTGTTCTTCAAAGAAAAAAATCTACTCAGCTGTTTTCAACATACTAATAATCATAAATGTTTTTTGAGGAGCAAATCAGAATATTAGAAAGATTTCTGAAGGATCATGTAACTGGAGTAATGATGCTAAAAATCAGCTTTGAAATCTGGAATAAATTAGATTTTAAAACATATTCAAAGAGAAAACAATTTTAAGTAGTAAAAATATTTCACAATTTGTCTATTTTTGCTGTACTTTGGATTGAATAAATGCAGTCTTTGTGAGCAAAAGAGACTTCTTTAAAAAGACATGACAAATCTTAATGTTCAAAAACTTTTGACTGGTAGTGTAAATAGAAAACACTAAAAACGACAAACAAAAAACACATAACAAAATTACAAAGCATTAAACCAGAGCTGAGTGCCATTTAGAACTGAACTTAGAAATTCAAATTAAAATTCATTTAATACGTAAAATTTAAGTAGCGAACAGAATGAAGAATTGCAGTTTGAATTTGAATGGCATAAATTTTCAAGTATTTATTTTCCAAAATCTATTACCTTGAATTTCTTTAACAGTGTCCAAATATGCTCACTCTATTTTCATATCTGATTGTCTGTGTAGACCTTGAAAGTCGCCAACGAGTCCACCCGGCAGGACTTCCAGCGAGAGGCCGAGCTGCTCACGGTTTTACAGCATGAACACATTGTGCGGTTCTACGGCGTGTGTACAGACGGAGAACCTCTGGCCATGGTGTTTGAGTACATGCGACACGGAGACCTCAACCGCTTTCTAAGGTCAGTTTAATAACCACTAGCCTCTCACAACGAATTAACTACAGCACCAGCAATGCAGTACAGCGGTCAGAAACTAAAGAGCTTCCTTAAAGCTCCGATGTAAAAATGTTGTTCTTAGACAACCTTCGTTTTTCCACTGATGCCATAGAGGAATCATTTTGGGTTCACCAAAGAACCCTTCAGTGAGTACTTCCTAAAACAACAATTATTTTCTTAGTGTAAAGAATGTTTTAAGGATCTGAAGAACCTTTTTCCACTATAGAGAACCTTTTGTGGAATGGAAAGTTTCCATAGATATCAACAGTTCTTCATGGACCCATAGATGCCACTAATGAACATTTATTTAAAGTCATTTAAAGTGGAAAAGGGTTTTAAGATCATTAAAATGTGATCCTGGACCACAAAACCAGTCATAAGGGTCAATTTTTAAGATTTTTATATTTTATGAGATTTATACATCATCCGAAAGCTGAATAAATAAGCTTTCCATTGATGGTATGATGTTAGGATAGTAGAATATTTGGTCGAGATAAAACTCTTTAAAAAAATCTGGAATTTGAGTGTGCAAAAAATTTAAAATTGCTTTGAAAGTTGCCCAAATTAAGTTCTTAGAAATGCACATGACTAATATCAATTAATTTTATATATTTACGGTAGGAGATTTACAAAATATCTTCATGGAACATGATCTTTACTTAATATCCTAATGATTTTGGCATAAAAGATAAATTTGACCCATACAATGTATTTTTGGCTATTGATACAAATATACCCATGCTACTTAAGACACACCAACCACTTTACACCAAGAAAACACTAAAAGTTTCACTGAAAGGTTCTTTGACGATTTATTTTTAAGAGTGTACTTGATTAGTTGCATCAAATTTAAACCATTCATTTTCCACATCTAAAGTCGAAGCCCCAAAAAAGTAGAGGGGCAATGGAGCCCAAATGCAGATGCAGCTTTGTGATGCTCCAGTCTTAATTAAAATGTGACCATGGACCACAAAACCAGTCATAAGGGTCAAAATTTTGAAATTGAGATATATACATCATCTGAAAGCTGAATAAATAAGCTTTCCATTGATGCATGGTTTGTTGGGATAGTAGAACATTTGGCTGAGATGCAACTTTTTGAAAAAATGGAATTTGCCAAAAAATCTAAATACTGAGAAATTGCCTATAAAGGTGTCCAAATAAAGTTCTTAGCAATAAACTAATAAACATATTACTAATAAAAATTATGTTTTCATATATTTACGTAAGGCACTTTACAAAATGTCTTCATGGAACATTATATTTACTCAATATCCTAATGATTTTGGCATAAAAGATAAATGTGACCCATACAATGTATTTTTGGCTATTGATACAAATATACCCATGCTACTTAAGGCCGGTTTTGCGGTCCAGGGTCATAAATGTTCTTTACACCAGGAAAACACTAAAAGTTTTGTAGAGGAGCGATGGAGCCCAAATGCAGATGTAGCTTTGTGATGCTCCAGTCCAAATTTAACTGTGACCCTGGACCACAAAACCTGTCATAAGGGTCAAAATTTTTAAATTTTCATTTCCAATGATGCATGGTTTGTTAGGATAGTAAACTATTTGGTCTAGATACAACTTTTTGAAAAACTGGAATTTGAGTTTGCCAAAAAATCTAAATACTGAGAAAATTGCCTATAAAGTTCTTAGCAATGCATATTACTAATAAAAATTAAGTTTCGATATGTTTAAGGTAGGAAATTTACAAATTATATTCATGGAACATGATCTTTACTTCATATCCTAATGATTTTGGCATAAAAGAAACATATTCAATAACTTTGACCCATACAATGTATTTTTGGCTATTGCTACAAATATACTCATGCTACTTAAGACTGGTTTTGCGGTCCAGGGTCACATATGTTCTTTGCACCCAAAAAACACTGAAAGGTTCTTTGAAGCTTTATTTTTAAGAGTGTACTTGATCAGTTGCATCAAATTCAAAGCATTCATTTTCCATATCTGAAACTCGAAGACCTAACAAAGTAGAGGAGCGATGGAGCCCAAATGCAGATGCAGCTTTGTGATGCTCCAGTCTTAATTAAGATGTAAAGTTGACTGAAGTATGAGGTGGCTGATGGGGGACTGACCATATGTCCAGCACAGCTGAGTCTCGGTGCGTAAAGATCCAGTCTGTTTGCCAGGTGGTTGCTGGGGCCAGATTGGGAGTGGGGACATATGAATGTTTGAGGGGGAGATGAAATCGCATTTTCACGTGTATGGATGTGTCTCCAGTCTTGCTTGCAGCTGCCTCATCCTGCCACCTGCCTGCTAAACTAATAGGGATCACATACTAAACCTCAGAAGGCAAGCGAGTGGCAGAGTTTATATTAGGATGAATGGCGAGAGTGCTTTGCACATTGAGGCCTGACACGCAAGGCAATGGTGACCCATGGTGCTTGTGCTGTCATTAGCAGATGTTTTCTCATCCAAAGTGACTTGCTTCAATCTGGAGTTTGCTCCAAAGCATAAAGCATAATTTATAAACTTGGCCTTACCGATTGAGGGTCAAAATGTGAAATTGCATGCTGTATCCACCTTTTTCTTCAACGCGCCAGACCCATACAATGTACAAATGGCCGTGACCGTTCTTACCGAAAGAGGTGGATATAACAATATAAAGCGGTATGCTGCATCGTTGTTATATTGCTAGTAAACGGCATCCAGTTATAATCTCATAAATACACAATTTTTCTATTTTTTTTATTCAATATTGTGTAAAAATGTCTTCATCTCAAGCAGTTCATTCTGTGCCAAGATCACAGTTGGTGTCACTTTCAGTTCATTTCTGTCACAATGGGAATAAAGTGCTGCATGAATGAGTTCTAAAACCTGGAAATAAGTTTAGTAAGTCTTAAATTTTCAGGTCCATTATCATGAAGTCTACAGAGGTTGTCTGAATTGCTTAGCATTGAAGTTGTGCAACTGTGGTGTAGATATAGAATAACTTTAGCTTTTCACTTGTGGCTATATACGTGACTATTCAACTTTTTATACAGTATACAGTATTCAGTATACGGTATAATACAGTTAATGATTGGAAATAATATCTATACTCTATACTTCTTCCATTCATTATTTGTGTCGGCCACCCAGTAATCGCAAACATTTTGACTTTATTGTTGAGACATTTCGACTTCATTGTCGAAACATTTTGAATTCGTTGTCGAACCATTTAGACTTTATTCTCGAAGCATTTCGACTTTATTCTCGAACCATTTAGACTTTATTCTCGAAGCATTTCGACTTTATTCTCGAAGCATTTCGACTTTATTCTAGAAGCATTTCGACTTTATTCTAAAAGCATTTTGACTTTATTCTCGAAGCATTTCGACTTTATTCTCGAAGCATTTCGACTTTATTCTCGAAGCATTTCGACTTTATTCTCGAAGCATTTCGACTTTATTCTAGAAGCATTTCGACTTTATTCTAAAAGCATTTCGACTTTATTCTCGAAGCATTTCGACTTTATTCTCGAAGCATTTCGACTTTATTCTAGAAGCATTTCGACTTTATTCTAAAAGCATTTCGACTTTATTCTCGAAGCATTTCGACTTTATTCTCGAAGCATTTCGACTTTATTCTAAAAGCATTTCGACTTTATTCTAGAAGCATTTCGACTTTATTCTAAAAGCATTTCGACTTTATTCTCGAAGCATTTCGACTTTATTCTCGAAGCATTTCGACTTTATTCTAAAAGCATTTCGACTTTATTCTCGAAACGTTTCAACATTTCATCTCAAAATATGCTGTCATACAAACCCCCTTCTGAACCTATTTTTTTTTTTTAAGAGTATAGCATGCTTTAAATATGTGATGCAATCTGGGAAAACCTGTCGGATATCGCACTGGGACATTTTCAGGAAATTCAGAAAAATAGGTAGAATATAAATTTTTGGTCAAAATTAGGTTTTCATTAAATTAGTCTATAACATCTTGTCTATCATCACTGAAAAAATCTTAGCAAAATTCACTTGTTTACTGCAGAAAAATAGCGATTTATTGCAGCAAGCAGAAATTACTCTGTCTTTCTTCTTATAAGAACGCCCTATGGAGGTGCTTTCTCTAAACACCACAAAAACAGTTAACCTACCACAATAAATCATGAAACATATTTAATAAAGGTGTATCAATGAACATTCCCCACCAGTCCTGTGTAAACTATGGCACGCAAAGTTTTTTTTATTTATTTATATTTTGTTTTAAATGGTGAGATGGCTATTTCACATCCAGAGACGAAGGATCGGATGACGAAGTTACTAAAGAGGAGGAGTCGAAAGACAGTCTGTTGTATGAAAAGGTTACGCTACATTCGCTTTTCTAAATGTAAACTAATGTAAATGTAAAAACTAAATGTAAAGCTAAAATTAAAATTCATGCTATATAAACATGATGAAAAGTTTAGAGACTATGTCCCTGATAATTAACGGAAAACAGACGTTAGTCTGTTTGTGTAATGAGGCAGTTTGGCGCTTCTGACTTGACAGACAGCTCTAGTTAAACCCGTGAAGTGAAAGTAAAACCCGTCTCACTTTAAATCAGTTTTCCTCAAAATTCCATTCCTGAAAATCATAGCTATCACACAAATCCCGATAGACAACTTTTGTTGTTTAAGCTACGGACAAAATAAAAACACTTTTGGAAAGGGCTTGAAAACCTAAAAATAATTGCACCATGTGTTGGGTTTTCCTAGATCGCATCACATATATACTAAATATCTAGGACAATGTAGCAAGCTATCTGGGTAATCTATGCATATTCACATAACATGTACATACTTTGTGTTTGTACAGGGCTCACGGTCCAGATGCTCGTATCCTGGATGAGATGAAGGTTCCTCCGATGGGTCAGTTGACTCTTCCTCAGATGCTCCACATCGCAGCTCAGATCGCCTCGGGCATGGTGTACCTCGCTTCCCTTCATTTCGTCCATAGAGACCTGGCCACCAGGAACTGTTTAGTAGGAGAAGGGCTGGTGGTGAAGATTGGGGACTTTGGGATGTCAAGAGACATTTACAGCACTGATTACTACAGGGTAAAACACCGCATTTTAATTTCAACACGTCTCAGATGTTTCTCCTAAAATTTTCTCCAAAAATATACTGTGAATAACAAAAGTGGCAAATCATTTGGTCTGATTTCTGACTTTCTTCAGAAACTGGAGACTTCTCTACTTCTGTATCTCTCTGAGGTCTGGGAGAAACATTTGAGACACTTAAGATATCTCATTTGTGATTTTGCCCTGTGATTTTGTTTATGTACCAACAGCAGAGATGTTTGGCTGTAATCTGTTTTCTTTCATGTTCACAGGTTGGTGGGAGGACGATGCTGCCCATTCGCTGGATGCCACCAGAAAGCATCATGTACAGGAAGTTCACCACGGAGAGTGACATCTGGAGCTTTGGAGTGGTCCTTTGGGAAATCTTCACCTATGGCAAACAACCATGGTATCAGCTATCCAACAGTGAGGTAAAGTACCACATTTATTGTTCAAAGTTAGTGTCAACCATGTGTGGCTGCACAAGCATACCTATTTAAATGCCAAACTCATTTATTGTCATCATTAAAAAAAAAAACAACCACCACAAAACAAACAGATTTTAAAGAATCAGCTCACCTAAAAAACTTTCAAGAGTCCCTTGTTTGTCCTGAACAGTCAAACTGCCCACTGTTCTTCAGAAAAATCCTCCAGATCCCACAAATTCTTTGGTTTTCCAGCATTTTTGTATATTTGAACCCTTTCCAACAATGACTATATGATTTTGAGATCCATCTTTTCAAACTGAGGACAACTGAGAGACTCATATGAACTATTACAGAAGGTTCAAACACTCACTGCTCTAGAAGGAAAAACCATGCATTAGGAGCTGGGGGTTAACATTTTTTGAATTTGAAGATCAAGGTAAATTTGACTTATTTTGTCCATTGGGAAACATGTAACTATCTTCTGTAGCCTCTGAGGGCAAAATAAGAAAAATGTACACATCTCCATTCTGTTCAAAAGTTTTCATCCCCGGCTCTTAATGCGCGGTTTTTCCTTCTGGAGCATCAGTGAGTGTTTGAACCTCCTGTAATAGTTGCATATGAGTCCCTCAGTTGTCCTCAGTGTGAAAAGATGGATCTCAAAATCATACAGTCAGTGCTGGAAAGGGTTCAAATACACAAAAATGATGGAAAACCAAAGAATTTGTGGGACCTGAAGGATTTTTCTGAAGAACAGCAGGCAGTTTAACTGTTCAGGACAAACAAGGGACTCATGAACAACTATCAGTAAACAAAAACCCAGCTGTGGATCATTTAAGTAACAACACAGTATAAAGAACCAACTTTTGAACAGGGTCATTTTTATAAATTCAACTATTTCTGTTGTGGACTATATTTTGTGTGAAATATCTCATTCAGGTCAGTTAATAAAAAATAACATGCATTTTGTATGATCCATCTTATTTTGCTAAAACAATTAACGTTTTTCAGATTCTGAAAGGGGAATGTAAACTTTTGACCTCAACTGTAGACTACTTTAATGAGACTTTTGATGGTTTTCAACTTTATCATTCTGCAAAACACCTCCGTTTGTGTTCAACTGAAAAAAAAAAAAAAAAAAAAAAAACGCTTTAGAACAACAAGAGAGTGAGTAAATGAATTTTCATTTGACAGTAAACGATTGCAGTAATGTTTACCTGCAATGACAGAAGTGATTTGGACTGTCTGATGGCATCAGTGCTGGTTAGTGAGTTAAAGCAAACAGACAGAGCTGCTTTTCCCAACCTTCATCGTGATGTGAACATCCATTTTGGACTGGATCAGACCGTGCTCTTAAGCACTTATGAACGAGAAGATCAATAGATGTTTTTCGGTTCCAGAGTGATCCAGACCTCTCAGATTAGGCACCAAAAAGTGGACTCTGGTGTGACCACAACTGCACTATTACGCTGGAGAGGCCTCTCTTCTTTCAACAGAGAGGTAGATCACTTTCCTGTCGACTCGATTTTAATCCGATTAAACCTCATCTTCGCCTTGGGCCGACGTTGTTTAACCTTGTTAACCTAATCCTTCTCGAGCCATGATGGACACAGCTAATTATCCAGAGCCTAATTGTATGGGACGGAGACGGATCGTTCGTAACTTTCCATCTGCGAAGAGAGAGGGTGCCAGACTTTCAGAGGGGTCAATGTGAATTTTTGTTAATTTATTGCAGTGATTGAAAGCCCATTTCAGAATGATGTTGTGTGGTGCTGACAGTCTCTTCACCTCATTTGATTAAGAGGCAATACTATAAGGGCTTGAAGTCACTGCCGTTTTAAATAGCCACCAGGAATAGCCTTGGAGAGAAGAGAGGGTGCTTCTTTGCAGCCAACTGCTACCTGGAGAAAATAGAGTCAGAGAAATCAAATTTTCTTTGATTTTCTTAAAATAAAATACATGAAATAAACCACGAAAACGTAATGTAATGTTTAGAACTTTTCCATATTAAAGAAAAGAGCATTTATATGTTTATTCTTCCTTTAATAATAATTTAAAAATATTATTGTCAAACAAATCATGTATGACCCAATTTAAATAATTGACATTTATGATTATATAAACTATTACAGAAGGTTCAAACGCTCACTCATGCTTCAGAAGGAAACACAATGGATTAAGAGTCAAGGGTTTAAACTTCTGAACAGAATAAATTTGTGTACATTTTTCTTATTTTGCCTAAATTTTAGCATTTAGTACCGCACTATTTTCCATTTTCATTTAAAATTTAGTTAAAGTTTTAGTAATTTTGTTGTTTGTATTTGTTTTTTTTCTGTTTACATTGCTTTTATTTGTTTTATTTCAGGTTTAGTTTCAATTATTTAAAATTAGACAGATCAGACATTTGGCAACTAGCTAAACAAAATAATTGTTTTTTTGACATTAATTTATTTTTATTTTTGATTGTTTTATTTTAATTAAGTACAATGCACATTATTATAAATTATTATTTTTTATAACAATATTTTTATTTTTTATTTTAACAAAAACAATTTTAAATGCAAGCACAGGCTCACAGTTTTAACAGCTTTGGAATTTGAAGGTACAGTTGAAGTCAAAAGTTTACATACACCTTGCAGAATCTGCAAAATGCATGTTTTTTATTTAGTACTGACCTGAGTAAGATATTTCCCATAAAAGATTTTACATATAGTTTACAAGAGAAAACATTAGTTAAATTTATAAAAATTACCTTGTTCAAAAGTTTACATACGCTTCAACCTTCATGCTGTGTTGTTACCTAAATGATCCACAGCTGTGTGTTTTCTGAAAAGAAGGCTTTCCAACAATGACTGTATGATTTTGAGATCCATCTTTTCACACTGAGGACAACTGAGGGACTCATATGCAACTATTACAGAAGGTTCAAGGAAACACGATGTATTAAGAACCAGGGGGTGAAAACTTTTGAACAAAATGAAGATGTGTACATTTTTCTTATTTTGCCTAAATATATATTTTTTATTTAGTACTGCCCTTCAGAAGCCACAGCAGATACATGTTTCCCAGAAGACAAAATAAGTTAAATTTACCCTGAGTTTTCACCCGGCTCATAATGCATTGTGTTTCCTTCTATAATAGTTGCATATGTGTCCTTCAGTTGTCCTCAGTGTAAAAAGATGGATCTCAAAATCATACAGTCATTGTTGGAAAGGGTTCAAATACACACAAATGCTGAAAAACCAAAGAATTTGTTGGACCTGTTCAGGTCAAAAAACAGCTATGGATCATTCAGGTAACAACAGGATTAATTACATTTATACATTTTTAACTATTATTTTCTCTTGTGAACTACATGTAAATGTCCTTTATGTGAAATATCTTATTCAGGTCAGTACTAAATAAAAAAATAACAATTATTTTGGTAAAATAATTAACATTATGTAAACTTTTGACCTCAACTGTAGTTTGAAATAGCAGACTAAAAAAAGAACTACAACTATACTACCATCATTTCCACTTGTCTGACTGTAAATATGAAATATTTACCCTCTTTCCAGGCCATTGAGTGCATCACACAGGGGCGAGAGCTTGAGCGACCACGTACCTGCCCGAAGGAAGTGCATCTCCTCATGCAGGGCTGCTGGCAGAGAGAACCGCAGCAGAGGCTTGTCATCAAGGACATCTACAACCGCCTCGTGGCCCTCGTCAAGAACCCGCCCGTCTACCTGGACATCCTGGAGTAGCAGCACCCTGATCAGACCTGCATGGAAAAGACATACTTCCGGAAGCAGGTTGTTTGGGCTAAGGAGAAAAATCAGTGGTGGGTTTTGGACGGACACAATTCACAAACTGTCTCAGAAGTGCAGTATGAACGTTTCCGGTGTTTGTTGATGTGTGCGTTTTAACCCACCGGAGGTGTACGATTGCGTCCATGTGTTTAAATTTGAAGAAATAAGTATGAGAAATGGACTGAGTAAATGGACAGTGGATACTCTGAATATGCATTAGCGGAAATTGCTCATGGATCTTCATGACTCACCCCTGAAGAGACACTTAGGTTTTCTATATGAGGTTACTGATGTCAAGGTCTTGTAATTAAAGGTCATTAAAGGTGAAGTGTGTAATTTTGCTCAATCCAGTCTAATATGCAAGAGACGTTGTAGGTTGATTTTCCAGATAAATGTAAAAACTACGGCTCTGTTTGTTTGAGCGTCCTGCCCAGCCTGACATAGCAACAGCCTCAACCAATGGCGTGAGTCTAGGGGCGGGATTTGCTGTTTGTCTGACCAATGGGGAGAGTGAAACCCTACTCTTATATTACGGAATCATACAAACTCATAATACTATTCTATCTGTTTACAAGTTTTCTGCAGTATTTATGAAAGTAAACTTAAGACTTTTAGGAGCTTTTTCAGTCTACACTCTTAAAAATAAAGGTGCTTCACGATGCCATAGAACAGGAGTTCTCAACTCTGGCCCTCGAGGTCCATTTTCCTGCAGAGTTTAGCTCCAACCCTAATCAAACACACCTGAACAAGCTAATCAAGCTCTTCATCATTACTAGAAAGTTACAGGCAGGTGAGTTTGATCAAGGTTGGAGGTAAACTCTGCAGGAAAGTGGACCTCGAGGGCCAGAGTTGAGAACCTCTGCCATAGAAGAACCTTGTTTGTCTACATGGTTAAATAAACAACCTTTAACATCTGAAGAACCTTTCTGTTCAACAGTAGGGTTCTTTGTAAAAGAAGGTTTTCAGATTATAAAAAGGTAAGAAAGAGATGGTTCTTTAAAGCAGTGGTTCTCAATCCTGGTCCTGGAGGACCCCTGCTCTGCACATTTTGCATGTCTCCCTTATTTAACACACCTGATTGAGATCATCAGCTCATTAGTAGAGATCCATTAACTGAACTAACAAGCTGGAGATCTCAATCAGGTGTGTTAAATAAGGGAGACATGCAAAATGTGCAGAGCAGGGGTCCTCCAGGACCAGGATTGAGAACCACTGCTTTAAAGAACCTTTGACTGAACAGTTCTGTGTGGAACCAAAAATGGTTCTTCTATGGCATCACTGTGAAGAACCTTTTGAAGCACCTTTATTTTTAAGAGTGTACCTAATCACACTGCAAAAAAACGTTCTTCTAAAGATTCATAATCAAGATATATTTACTTGAGATGAAAACTGACAAAAGAAGTCTTGTATTCTGAGAAATGTATAAAAAAATTAAGTAATTTTACGCTTAAAACAACAACAAATATCTACCAAATGTCTACTCCTTGTTAGTTATTTATTCTTGTTTTAAGCATAAACTCACTCAACTTCTCACAAAAGCAAAAACGTAAGAATATTTAGATATTTTCCTGGAGAACAAGACAAAAACACTCAGGAAGAACATCATTTTTTTGCAGTAAAGGCCACATTGAATGCCATGAATTAATGAATTCAAGACTTTCGGCTCCTGATTTTAAATGTTAAGACATAGGAAGTTTCTGTAATATGGCTTATTTTAGCATTTGCTTCTCTGATGTCACATTTATTACATACTTCACCTTTAACCATCATGTGCAGTTTCTTAATAATATGTCCCCCCTGAACAAAGACCCTTAAGTTGCTGTGATTTACATGTCGTGCCAATCTGACCGGATTTTTTTTTTTTTTCAGTGTCTTGCGATTATGAATATATTCCATCGATCTGTTATGCGTGATCTACACATGCATGTATTGTACATCTTTCCATGTTTAACAGCACTGTCCTGCTTTATTTTCTATATCAAAAGCATCAACAAGGTCAGCAACAACACTACAGTGGAGACACATGGGCTGTGTACGGAATAAAGTACTAACCTACTGTATACTATTATTTATTTGAAACTGTATGAAGTATGGAATGGAAAACCTTTGATGCTGTAATTCTTTCAGATGTTTAAGGCAAGACTCTAGGTAAATAGGGTAAAAAAATTAACAAAATACTATTTTCTCTTTGTCAAAGAAACCTGAAAAAATTCTACTTCTTTTCAACCTAATAATAATAATATTGAGCAGCAAATCAGAATATTAGAATGATTCCTGAAGGGTTATGTGAGTGAAGTAATGAAGCTAAAAATTCATCTTTGAAATCACAGGAATAAATTACATTTTAAAATATATTTGAACAAAAAAACTGTTATTTTAAATAGCAAAATATATAAAAAAATAGTTTTTGGTGTACTTTGGATCAAATAAATGCAGGCTTGGGACTTGATACTTGTTTAAAAAATATTAAAAATCTCACTGTTCAAAAACTTTTGACTGGTACTGTATATAGTTTACTTTTTGCCATTTAAAAAAAAAAGTTTTAAATATTGAATTTGATTTTCTTTATATTTTTCATGTGTTTAACTTTATGTGTGATTTTATGTGCTTTTGTTATTTTTATCACTTTTTGAGTTTTTTACGTTTCTGTCCATTTTTCCCATTAATGTATTAAACATATTATTATAAAGGATTTTAGTAATAGTTTTATTTTATTTTTAGTAAAACTAGTACTGCAACTTATTTTATTTTACTTTTGTTAGCTGCCAGGTCACAACATTTACATTTTTTTTAAAAATATTTTCATTTAATATTTATTTTCTATTTTATTTTATTTCAACTTACGTTAATTAACAACAACAACAACAAATTAATTAATTCTAGATTTTGTTACCAATAACAACTATGATACACTCTAAAAATATATATTTTGGAGTTAGAAGTTAGAAAAATAATAATGGAGCATGTTACATTGAAAAAACATTTTGTGAAAGCCTTCATAATATTTATAAAAATAAAACTGGATATTCTGGTGTATGCAACAAACAACTCATTTTGTATTGTAATTGAAATCTACAAGCATAAATTGACAAAGTATAATTCAAATGAACCATTAAATGTTCTTTTGGAGGCAAAACAAATCTCAAAATTGACCAGTGCATGAAAAAACACGGATTTTGCTCATAGTGTCTTGCCTTAATTTAAAAAAGTTGCTATTTTGAATCTAATTTTGAGCTAAAATGCTTCTTAGAAGTCCATTTCAATCATTTCTATAATAATACCAAGCGCTTTCCATTCATTTCAATGCCTCAGCAAGTGCACAGCCCTGGAAATACACAACATGCATGGCTCTGTCTTTGCTAACGGGCTCTCAGCTATGGCCTTATTGTATTTTAAGCCATTAATCCCATGTGACTAATCACTATAGAGCCACCCGCTGCAGTACGCTAGTATGCATTTCCGAACACAGCCTGAATTCCAGCATGATACTGGATCAATCAATCAATCAAATATTATTTATCATACAGCATGTTAAGCTCCAGTGGTCACTGTTTACCATTTTATTAATTTCATTAATGAGTGCATCACTTTGTGCCTCTTGTACATAATCTAGTATCTGAACTGCATTGTTTTGCATACTGATCCCTATTTGTGTTATCTATTTTTCTTTTTAGTTTTTAACTACTGTAATCTTACCTAGTCTTTCAGAGCTGAAATATTATTTCACAAATACAAGCTGAAAATCATAGCAGTACATTTTAAAGGATAAAATGAAAGATAATTTCCTTTAACATTAATTAATCAATAACAGTCAGAGTGTTGGCATCTTTGTTTCATTGTACAAATGAATATAACAATTTGAATAGACTTGGGTTTTGATTTTGTTGATGGACAATGTACAATAGCTGTATTAAACTTAATTTTCTTGATTTTTAGTCTTTTTATTGTCAGCTTTGTATGTCATAATATTGTTAATCTCACATTATTGCTGCATGGTGTTTATATTGTGGTCATATTATGGATTGCAGTGCAAACACAAATGACAATATCAGTCATTTCAGTCAACAAATACACCATAGACTGCTATTGGTTTTATATAAAACTACATTTACACTACTAGATTATTTAATGTTTTTTTAAGAAGTGTCTTCTACTCACCAAGCCTGCATTTATTTGATCAAAAGTACAGCAAACATAGTACAGTTTTGAATATTTTACTATTAAAAAAGTTTTTTTTCAATATTATTTATTTCTTTGATTTCAAAGCTGAAATCTTAGCATCATTACTCAAGTCACACGATCCTTCAGAAATCATTTTATTATTCTGACTTGCTGCTCAAAAAAACATTTATTATTATGATTAATATGTTGAAAACCGCTAAGTAGAATTTTTCCAGGTTTCTTTGATGAATAGAAAGTTCAGAAGAACAGCATTTATCTAAAATAGAATTTAATTATCACTTTTTGTTAATTTAAAGCATCCTTGCTAAATAAAAGTATTAATTAAAAAATTAAATTAATATTATTATTAAAGCTTTTGAATGCTATAGTGTATAATGTTTCAAAAGCTTGTTATTTCAGATAAATGCTGATATTCGGATCTTTCTATTCATCAAAAGTATCCTGAAAAAAAAATGTACTTGACTGTTTTAAATATAGATATAATAATAATAAATGTTTCCTAAAGAGCAAATCACCATATGTGACCCTGGACTACAAAACCAGTCTTAAGTCGCTGGGGTATATTTGTAGCAATAGCCAAAAATACATTGTATGGGTCAAAATTTTAGATTTTTCTTTTATGCCAAAAATCATTAAGAAATTAAGTAAAGTTCATGTTCCATGAAGATTTTTTGTAAAATTCCTTCTGTAAACATATCAAAATGTAATTTTTGATTTGTAATATGCATTGTTAAGAACCTAATTTGTACAACTTTAAAGGTGATTTTCTCAGTCTTTTTGATTTTTTTGCATCCTCAGATTTCTGATTTCAAACAGATGTATCTCAGTCAAATATTGTCCTATCCTAACAAACCATACATCAATAGAAAGCTTATTTATTGAGCTTTCATATGATGAATAAATCTCAGTTTTGTCAAATTTAACCTTATGACTGGTTTTGTGGTCCAGGGTCACATATTAGAATGATTTCTGAAGGATCATGTGACACTGAAGACTTGAGTAATAATGCTGAAAATGTAGCTTTGATCGCAGGAATAAATTACATTTTAAAATATATTCAAATAGCAAGCAGCTATTTTAAATAGTTAAAATATTTCACAATATTACTGCTTTTGCTGTGCTTTGGATCAAACAAATGCGGCTTGGTGAGCAGAAGAGACTTTAAAAAAAAAAAAAAAAAAAAAACATTAAAAGTCTTCCTGTTCAAAAACTTTTGACTGGTAGTGTACATACAGTGATGTCCAGAAGTCATTCTTCAAAATATCTTGTTTTCTGCAAAAGATATTATGTCTTACAACATGAGTTAAGTAAACATTTTGGGGTGGACTATACCTTTAGCTGTGCAAATATTTTATATCTAAATGCCTTTTAAACATAAAATAAACTAAAAAAGACATAACTGAGAGTACAAATAACTCAACAGAGGTGATGATGAGAATCTACAGAAACCAACAGATGGACAGAAGAGATGCTGGTAGAAAGTGACAGATGGAGGTGAAGTTGAAACCTCAATACCATTACAGATTACAACACAGATACATACCATGAACATACTGTACTGCAGCCTGAAAAAGCCCATTGTTTCCTAGTCTCAGTCTGTACAATAGAAATGTGGCATCTGTGAATATTCGACAACAAATCAGCTATTCACGACGTTGTGCTGAATAAACATCTGTGTCGTTTCGTATGGACGCCAAACACTATCCCACAAACAGTATATCTGTATTAATGAGGACGAAACAGGCCTACTGTCGCTTCAACGCATTTATTTTGTCTGACATCTCAGCTTAGAGACTCTAGAGAACTGTAATGCTTTCTGGGTAATGGTATCGCTAGCTCCGCGGTGCCTAAACTCAATTCTCACGGGTCATTTGTGTCTGGACCACTATTCCATTTCACCCCTTTTCCAGGCAGTCGGTGTATTCCTGCCTCAGACGCTAAATGACTAGTGATGCACAATTAAAGGGATAGTCATTAGTTACTTACCCTCATGTCGTTCCAAATTGATATGTCGTATGAAAATAACGTTAGTCAGTCGTTATTTTTCGTTGGACATAAAAGTAAGAAATGATCACAAATTCCGTGGAACATGTTGACATGGATAAAACAGGATAAAAACCAAACATTAAACGTTTTAAGTTATCCACCGTTTTCTTTCTGTAAAGGCCCGTTCACACCAAGGGCGATAACGATAACTATAAATACAACGATAACTATATTTGCGTCCACATTAGTGAACGATAACTGTATATTTTGTTGCAATTACACGACTTCAACCAGTACATGTCCTCAGCATCTAAACAGCGAATCTAGCGTTTTTGTAACGTAGTCAATGTAGTGGAAATAAAAACAATAAGGACTTTCAAAGGAGGCAAGACAATGTTGTCCAAACTAGCGATGAATTTCTGAGGTAATTTTATATTTTATGTTACTCTGTTTGCTGTGCAATGTGTTTGCTTACAATTTTGCCCTATGGCAAGCCGTTTTAGCCTAAAATATACTATGCGTTACCAAGGGGCAACCTTCCCCGAATTGGTCTCCCTCGTGAAACCAACACGGAAGTGACTGAAACTGCAATTCATCGACTGGCCGCTTGAGGCTGGCTGCAAAAGGGAGTCAATCCCATTGACACTCCATGTTAAAATGCCCAACTTTCCAGCAGAAAAAAGTATGTTTACAGCCTGGTTCAAAAAATGGTTTTGGTCTATATAGCTAGTTTTGCCCTACGGGTGATGTCACGATACTACGTCCATATTTTTTACAGTCTATGTGCGTTACTCGTCATAATTGCATTTTTACTAGTAACAATTCAATTAGAGAGCTCTATAATTCAATTTTTACTAATAACAATTCCATTTAAAGAGCTCTACAAATGAATTTTTACTAGTCATATGTCTCCATTGACTTCCATTCATTTTTTTTATCACAGAGCTTTATTACTAGTACAATTAATTGAATTCTTAACAAGTAACAATTACAATTAGAGAGCTCTCTAAATCAATCTTTACTAGTAATAATTCCAGTTACAGAGCTCTCTAAT
>NC_133369.1:8919244-8947574 GCF_049309525.1 Garra rufa | reverse complement strand
GATAATCAACACTATTCCTTAGCCTAAAAACAATTAGTCATTGAAACTAAAAATGTCAAAAATCTATTCCTTTTGCAAATCAGAATTTGTTATTTAAAAAGTATTCAATGAAAGATCAGTTGGGGAACAATTGTTTTCTTCACTAACATTGTTTAAGTTGCAGATTCATTGCACCAAGATGATGATGATGGACTTACTTGGCCTTGTTGGCCAGCTCAGGGCCTTCAACGTTCTTCAGGTTGTCTACAAGATCCTGGAAGTACTTGGCGATCTTCTCCAGTTCGGCAGGAGCGTCTCTCTTGACCAGAGATGCTGACTCAGAGCCTGGAACACGAATGGAAATGTTTGATCAATATACAGTCTTACATCTTAAATGGCATTACTCTCAGCCACTCAAGCTAAATCAGGTGAAAGACTACATTTCTACAGAGCACTTTGTTATGTTAAGTACTTTACAGAGTGAAGATAAAATACCCACTGCACACATTGTTTTATTTTCTGTCTGTGTGACCGTATTACATACAGAAAATGCTAAATATCTTGCAGAGGGCATCACATGTTAACATGGTTTAAAGTCTTACCAATGGCCAGAGCAACAACAAGGATGGCGATGAGGGAGAATTTCATGGTTGCAGGATCGGGTGAGTTTGCCTGAATAGAAAGAGACATTAATTAATTTGCTTTAGGAATCAACAGCAGAGTTTGACATGAGCATTGCTATATCTTACCTTGTATCCAGAGGTTCTTAGGCCAGATGCTGAGATGATGAGTTCTCTAAGAAACCATGGGTTTTTATAGTCCCGGGACGCTGGGATTGCACCCGTTCAAAGGGTGACCTGTGCTGATGAAATCATCCATACACACAAAACCTTTAGGCTTTACCTGACACTGAAGTGATTGAATCAAAGTTCAATAGTAATCTGTGTTTGTGCTTAATTAGTGCATTTTTGTGATGTTTCAGTCACATGATGTCTTCATCAGGTTTAATGATGACACTGCAGAAGACTTATTGTGTGTTCAGAAATAAACCGGCTTGTTTTCGCACACAGAAATGGAGTAAACAATGTGGTTTTGTCTGAAAATACTGTTTTGGAATTTTATTGAAATAAATTTATCCCCAAAATGGCATGTGTGGTGATGAGAATGTGTTAACATTTAGTTTTATTCATGAACTTAATCACAGCTTTTACCTGAACCTATTTGTACCTCTTGGTTTTTATTCTTTTCTTTTATTGTATGAAACGGTCTCATAGCTGTCTTTGAGTCTGATTTTGCATGCATAAAATATTTTAATGCAGTAAAATTAGGATGGAAGCAGACTGAGTGACACTCGCAGAATGGTTTCTATGAAATGCTTTTTTTTCTTCACTGCTTTAATTCTTTGTCATGTGAGGAAAATGGCACAAAAAAAAAAAAAATATATATATATATATATATATATATATATATATATATATATATATTCCTTATTACATTTGTTATCTAAAACAATTAGTTTTTTCATGTCATGACCTCTTTAAGACTATAGTCTAAGGAGAGCTGGGTAGTAACTGATTATGTCTAATCTGGATTACGTAATCAGATTCCAAAAATTAAGTACTTGTAAATATATTCAATTACATTTTAAAATACTAGTAATCAGAGTATAGTTATTTTTATGCATTACATATTATATACACAATAGCAATAAATAATTAATACTTAATAATTGATTCTGTCTAATTCTTCTTTTTCGTCTTTTAATTTTTCCTTTCTAAAATAGCTTACTGCTTATATACACTTAAAAGTATTGTGGATATTTGACATAAAGATCAGTCATTATTCAGGTGGCAACACAACATTTGACCACTGATTTACAAAAATCATTTCAGGTTTTAGAAGTGTTTCAACATTGCATCAACTAATGATGAACACATTGATTTTTATTTGAATTATCACTCTGTAGGTTATTTAACCACATATTGTTGTCTTTTGAAGGCTTTTGTCTTTCAACACATTAAAATACACAAATTCAAAAACTTTTTTTTCTCCTAATATACATTTGAAGTCAACAGTTGTTTTTTGTTTAGTTAGATTTGTTCACTAGTCCCTTGTTTGTCCTGAACAGTTAAACCGCCTGCTGTTCTTCAGAAAAATCCTTCAGGTCCCACAAATTCTTTGGTTTTTCAGCATTTTTGTGTATTTTAACCCTTTCCAACAATGACTGTATGATTTTAAGGTTCAATGTTCATTGTTGCTCCAGAAGGAAACACGATGCATTAAGAGCCGGAGGGTGTAAACGTTTGAACAGAATGAAGATGTGAACATTTTTCTTATTTTGCCTAAATATCTTCTTTTTTTTTTTTTTCATTCAGTACTGCCCTTCAGAAGCTACTGATGATACTTGCATGTTTCCCAGAAGACAAAACAAGTTAAATTTACCCTTATCTTTAAATTCCAAAAGTTTTCACCCCCTTAATGTATTGTGTTTCCTTCTGAAGCATAAGTGAACATTGAACCTTCTGTAATAGTTGCATATGAGTCCTTCAGTTGTCCTCAGTCTGAAAAGATATATCTCAAAATCATATAGTCGAATCATATATTGTTGGAAAGGGTTCAAATACACACAAATGCTGAAATACCACAGAATTTGTGAGACCTGATGGATTTTTCTGAAGAACAGCAGGCAGTTTAACTGTTCAGGACAAACAAGGCATTCGTGAACAACTATAACTGAAAAACAAACAAACAAACAGCTGTGAATCATTCAGGTAACAACAGAATCAAGTGTGTAAACTCTTGAACACAGTCATTTTTATAAATTCAACTATTATTTTCTTTTGTGGACTATATGTAAACATATTTTATGTGAAATATCTTATTCAGGTCAGTACTAAATAAAAAATAACATGAATTTTGTATGATTCTTCTTATTGTAGTAAAATAATTAACATTTTGCAGATTCTGCAAGATGTATGTCAACTTTTGACTTCATAAATATTGCACATTTGCATGTTCACGTGGTTCTTTGACATTGGTTATGGTCACATGACATGCAGGTAAACAAAAATGTTTAATTTTATGATTTAATTAAATATTAATTTTCAATAAACTCATAAACCCACTGCAGTTCCTTAACACACACTAGTTTGGGAAACCTTGATGTAATATAATGTTTAATGCGCTTCACGTTGTTAATAACAATGAACGGAATATCTTTTCTTACTCTTTGTATGTCAATATGGTACAATATTATCCTATTTAAATCAATGTGATAAACGAATTAGGTCAAAAGTCATCTAAAAGTATTACCTAAAATGTGTAATGTAACGGATTACGTTACTAACTCCAGTTATTGTCATGTAATTTGGAATCAGTAACGGATACAATTTTTAATCAATCTACCCAGCTCTGATGATCAGTTAGGTCTTATTTGTTAACAAAAGAGTTACAAATTCGTAGACCCTCAAATCATCACCCACTGTAGCTATTTTACTTAAAATGTACAGCCTTTCAAAAAAAAGTGTTGGAAATATGTTTAAATATCTAGTAAAAAGTGTTCAAAGTTCTCGTTTCCTGACAATGTAAGACAACTGAATAACCATCCAGTAGAAAGTGATTTTTCAGTTTAAAAAACGTTTTATTATTTCAAACATACCAGCATACATATGAAGAGATTGCGTCACAATGGAAAAGAACTAATAGTGATTCCTATGGTTTTACTGAGGAGGCAGGATGGCTTTGGTCTGGTCAGCCACGAACTTGAGGACATCTTCAACGTGGGTCTGGACCATGCCGGCCAGGGGAGCGACCTGAGCCTGAACGGATTCAGCCAGAGGCTTGATGTGGTCTTCAATGTTGCCGGAGAGGGGCTTCAGCTGCTCCTGGAGCTTCTCAACCATGGGCTGGAACTGGGCTCTGCTCTGCTCAAAGTAAGCGCTGCAACACAAACCAAAGAGAATTCATTAATAAAATGTATAATAATTGTGTTGATCATTCAAGTTCACAGCTGAGATGAAGATTTAACCACAAAGTATGACGATGATGATGGACTTACTTTGCCTTGTTGGCCAGCTCAGGGCCTTCAACGTTCTTCAGGTTGTCTACAAGATCCTGGAAGTACTTGGCGATCTTCTCCAGTTCGGCAGGAGCGTCTCTCTTGACCAGAGATGCTGACTCAGAGCCTGGAACATAAACAGAAATGTTTGATCAATATACAGTCTTGCGTCTTTACACTCAGCCACTCAAGCTAAATCAGGTGAACGATTCTGCTATGTTAAGTACTTATAAAAGACCCACTGCATGCATTGTGCTAGTTTATGTAATTTAACCCTTAAACTGAGTTACCATACACACAATCACAAGTTAATGCAGTTTAAAGCCTCACCAATGGCCAGAGCAACAACAAGGGCGGCGATGAGGGAGAATTTCATGGTTGCAGATTGGGCGAGAGTTGCCTGAACAGAAAGAGACAATAATTAATTTCAGTTTCTAGTCATACCCTCATAAATTCCCATTAAGAATCAACAGCAGAGTTTGACATGATTATATATGCAATGAAGCTGTAATCTTACCTTGCTTCTAAGGGTTCTTAGAGCCAATGATGTGTTCTCCAAAGAGCTGTGGGTTTATATAGTCCCAGGACAAGTTCAAAGGGTGACCTGTGCTGATGAAATCATCCACACACACTGAACCTTTAGGCTTTAACTGACGCTGAAGTGATTGAATCAAAGTTCAGCAGTAATCTCTTTTACTCTTTGTGCTCAAATGATGAATTTGTGATGTTTCAAAGTACCTCATGAGATCAGTATTACGAGCTTACCAACATAAGAGGGATCAAATGCATGTTTTTTATTTTTATTAGCACATAAGAATAAGACATTTCATGTAAGAGACGTTTACATATAGTCCACAGAGGAAATAATAGTTGAATTTAAAAAACTGACCCCGTTCAATAGTTTACATACACTTGATTCTTACTACTGTGTTGTTACCTGAATTATCCACAGCTGTGTTTTTGTTTAGTGATAGTTGTCCATGTGTCCCTTGTTTGTCCTGAACAATTAAACTGCCTGTTGTTCTTCAGAAATGTCCTTCAGGTGCCATAAATTCTTTGGTTTTTCAGCATGTTTGTGCATTTGAACCCTTTCCAACAATGACTGTATGATTTTGAGATCCATCTTTTCACATTGAGAACAACTGAGGTACTCATATGCAACTATTACAAAAAGTTCAAACAATATGATGCTTCAGAAGGAAACACAATATATTAAGAACTGGGGGCTGAAAACTTTTGGGTAAATTTAACTTATTTTGTCTTCTGAGGAACATGTAGGTATCTTCTGTAGCTTCTGAAGGGCAGTACTAAATGAAAAAAAAAAAGATATTTAGGCAAAATAAGAAAAATGTACACATCTTCATTCTGTTCAAAAGTTTTCACCCCCGGCTCTTAATTTATCGTGTTTCCTTCTGAAGCATCAGTGAGCATTTGAACCTTCTGTAATAGTTGCATATGAGTCCCTCAGTTGTCCTCAGTGTAAAAAAGATGGATCTCAAAATCATACAGTCATTGTTGCATTCAAATACACAAAAAATGCTGAAAAATCGAAGGATCTGAAGGATTTTTCGGAACAAGAGACTCATGAACAATGTGAAACACATTATATCACATGTGAAATATCTTATTCAGGTCAGTATTAAATATAAAAAATAACATGCATTTTGTATAAATAACTCTTATTTTGGTCAAATAATTAACATTTTGCAGATTCTGCAATGTGTATGTAAATTTTTGACCTCAACTGTATCCTCACGTAAGGTTTTCAACAGTTTTAAAACTGGGGTCCAGGGAATGTCAGGGGCCATAAATAGTGCAGGGATGTTAGTGAAAAAAGTGTAAAAATGTGAAAAGAAATGTGGGGAAAAAATGATACAAAAATAAAATCAAGCTAAATAAATACATTTGAATGAATACATTTTATTTAAATAAATAACTAAAAAAATTAACAAATAACACATCTACTATGTTGAATATAAAAAAATAATAATGTAACTTAATAGAAACTATTTTTTTACCCAAATATATGTATAATATTTTCTTTGGCATCTAAAAGATTGACAATAGTAGGCCTACTTTAAATAAAGAAATAAAAAACGGCAAACAATAAGCAGACATCGGATCATATGCCTTGACTTCCACGTCCACACTGACCAGCTCAGCCGTTATTCTATCATAAACTGATTGGGTTTATCTAAGACTGCGGAGTAAGGAAAATATCTACAGTCAGGGTATTCCTGGTTATCTTGTCTCCTTTTGCCCAATAAAGGGATTATTAGAGTTCAGCGTTAAAAATGAAAGCACTGAACTTTACACTCATCATTTTGGGCCTTGTTTAAAGTAGATTTATATATTTATTAACACTTTACCATTTAGTTATCATCATGAGTGTTGTTTAAAATATGTTAAATGTATAAATGAGGTTTCAATGAATCAGTCTTTTTATATTTTAAGCCTGTGGGAGAGACTTCCAGTTCTTTTTCCACTATAAGAAAAACAACGAGAAGAACAACGCGCAGTAAATGATAAAACTATTTGCACTACAAGCCAGTGTGCTCATAAATAAGATAATACATTAAAATATTATGGTAAGACATAGATAAAAATAACAGGGTGTGGATGAGACCGGAAGTCAGACCCATAAAATTTACAAATGGTGGATAATTTTGTCTAAATAAGAAGACGCCAAAGACATCTGCTTTTTAAACTGTACTAAGTAATAAATAAATGTTTTGTGTATTGTTTATTTGTGTTTATTTAATAGAAAATGTTTAATTCCTGTCCTGTTTGTTCGTGTTTGTTATCTATAAGTGACCCTGGACCACAAAACCAGTCTTAAGTAGCATGGGTATATTTGTAGCAACAGCCAACAATATATTGTATGGGTCAAAATTGTCGATTTATGCCAAAAATCATTAGGATATTAGGTAAAGATCATGTTCCATGAAGATATTTTGTAAATTACCTATCGTAAATATACCAAAACTTAATTTTTGATTAGTAATAGAACTTCATTTGTACAACTTTAAAGGCGATTTTCTCAATATTTTTTTTTCAAATATTTCAAATATCTTGACCAAATATTATCTAACAAATTTAACAAATATTGTTATGTTAACAAACCATACATCACTGGAAAACGAATTTATTCAGCTTTCAGATGATGTATAAATCTCAATTTAAAAAAAATACCCTTTTGACTGGTTTTCAGTGTTGGGGAAAGTCACTTACATTACTTAGATACTTTTTATGGAAAGTAAAGTGTTACGTTACGTTTGCGTTACTTTTTTCAATCTGGGCAGGGCTTGCTTGTTTGTTTTTAATATAAAAAATTTGATTTTTAGCAAGCCCTTTTAGACCAAAAAGTGAAATGAATAAGCCTGATAGAAAAGTAAATTCATGTCTTTACAGTAGAACTGTAGGAAAAGGAAGTTCAACACTCTTCAGCAATGAGAGAAATGAAGCACAAATGTTAGTTAATCAAAAGTAAGTTTTGCTTATTATTAGTAGTTGAATTGGATCAACAAAGGTCAGCAGCAAAGACATTGGTTAATAAAATAGGATTAAATAAAGGAAACAAAAAGTAATGCATTTTTTAAAAAATAACTGAAATGAAATGAAAATGTAATGTGTTACTTTACTAATTACTTGAACAAAGTAATCTGATTAGCCTACATTACTTTTGTGCTACTTTTTAAATCTAAGCAGGGCTTGCTTGTTTGTTTTTAATACAAAAAAATTCGATTTTTAGCAAATGTAAAAGCCCTTTCACACCAAAAAGTGAAACGAATAAGCCTGAAGGAAAAGTAAATTCACGTCTTTACAGTAGAACTGTAGGAAAAGGAAGTTCAACACTCTTCAGCAATGAGAGAAATGAAGCACAAATGTTAGTTAATCAAAAGTAAGTTTTGCTTATTATTAGTAGTTGAATTGGATCAACAAAGGTCAGCAGCAAAGACATTGGTTAATAAAATAGGATTAAATAAAGGAAACAAAAAGTAATGCATTTTTTAAAAAATAACTGAAATGAAATGAAAATGTAATGTGTTACTTTACTAATTACTTGAACAAAGTAATCTGATTAGCCTACATTACTTTTGTGCTACTTTTTAAATCTAAGCAGGGCTTGCTTGTTTGTTTTTAATACAAAAAAATCGATTTTTAGCAAATGTAAAAGCCCTTTCACACCAAAAAGTGAAACGAATAAGCCTGAAGGAAAAGTAAATTCACGTCTTTACAGTAGAACTGTAGGAAAAGGAAGTTCAACACTCTTGAGAAATGAGAAAAATGAAGCACAAATGTTAGTTAATCTAAAGTAAGTTTTGCTTTTAGTATAGTTGAATTGGATCAACAAAGGTCAGCAGCAAAGGCATTGATTAATAAAATGGGATTAAATACATAAAGGAAACAAAAAGTAATGCGTTTTTTAAAAAATAACTGAAATGATAATGTAATACGTTACGTTACTAGTTACTTGAAAAAAGTAATCTGATTACATTACTTTTGCGTTACTTTTTAAATCTAAGCAAGGATTGCTTGTTTGTTTTTAATATAAAAAGTTCAATTTTTAGCAAAAGTAAAAGCCCTTTCACACCGGGAAGTGAAATTAATAAGCCTGAAGGTAAAGTAAATTCACGGCTTTACAGTAGAACTGTAGGAAAAGGAAGTTCAACACTCTTCAGCAATGAGAGAAATGAAGCACAAATGTTAGTTAATCAAAAGTAAGTTTTGCTTATTATTAGTAGTTGAATTGGATCAACAAAGGTCAGCAGCAAAGACATTGGTTAATAAAATAGGATTAAATACATAAAGGAAACAAAAAGTAACGCGTTTTTTAATAAAACAACTGAAATGAAATGAAAATGTAATGCGTTACTTTACTAGTTACTGTACTTGAAAAAAGTAATCTGATTACATTACTTTTGTGTTACCTTTTAAATCTAAGCAGGGCTTGCTTGTTTGTTTTTAATATAAAAAGTTAGATTTTTAGCAAATGTAAAAGCCCTTTTACACCAGAAAGTGAAATGAATAAGCCTGAAGGAAAAGTAAATTCACGGCTTTACAGTAGAACTGTAGGAAAAGGAAGTTCAACACTCTTCAGCAATGAGAAAAATAAAGAACAAATGTTAGTTAATCTAAAGTAAGCTTTGCTTATTAGTGGTTGAATTGGATCAACAAAGGTCAGCAGCAAAGACATTGGTTAATAAAATAGGTTTAAATACATAAAGGAAACAAAAAGTAACATGTTTTTTTTTAAATAACAAATGAAATGAAAATGTAATGTGTTACTTTACTAGTTACTTGAAAAAAGTAATCTGATTACATTACTTTTGTGTTACTTTTTAAATCTAAGCAAGGCTTGCTTGTTTGTTTTTAATATAAAAAATTCGATTTTTAGCAAAAGTAAAAGCCCTTTTAAACCAGAAAGTGAAATGAATAAGCCTGATAGAAAAGTAAATTCACGTCTTTACAGTAGAACTGTAGGAAAAGGAAGTTCAACACTCTTCAGCAATGAGAAAAATGAAGCACAAATGTTAGTTAATCAAAAGTAAGTTTTGCTTATTAGTATAGTTGAATTGGATCAACAAAGGTCAGCAGCAAAGCCATTAATAAAATAGGATTAAATACATAAAGGAAACAAAAATAACTGGCGTTTTTTGAAAAAAAATAACGATATTTTCTTGTAAATGAAAAAGTAATGCGTTACTTTACTAGTTACTTGAAAAAAGTAATCTAATTACGTAACTCGCGTTACTTATAATGCGTTACCAGCAACACTGGTGGTTTTGTAGTCCTGGGTAACATATGATATTTGGTTGTATAGTATTGTCGATACGAAGACGTTATTATCTCCTCCAAAACAACAGATGGCGACGTACTCGAACCTCATTTGACGCACGGAAGTTGAACAAGACGCAGCGTCGCATTGAGTTCTGCGCATGCTAGCTGCCGCACACACTCGCTCACTCACAATCAGGCATCATGGCGGACGTACTGGATCTTCATGAAGCGGGAGGTGAAGACTTTCCTATGGACGAGGATGGCGACGGTACAGTGCTTATTTATGTTTAAACGGTGCATAGACATCTTATTAATGTGACATGATCTAATTTCAGCCGTCGGTTAGTGTTGAACATATGAAATAGGCTTGTTTATATCCGGCGGGCCTAGTCTGATTAGCACGCGTGCTAATAGTTAGCTAATTCAAACGAGCGGCGCGCTGTATTGATTCCGCTTTATTTTGTTTCTTTACTTTGATTTTAGATTTCACACGTTTTACGTGTGAAAAGTTGACACGTTTTCACGTTTATCATGGCCAAAAAAGTGTGTGGTCGATAAAGTCAGGATCAGATGTGTACGTTATGTTCATAGTATTTGTTTTTGTGCTTTCATTCTTCACTGCAGTCTTTTATGTTAGTTTAAATTCATGTTCTCATGGAGTTGTCTTTAAAACGTTTCAGTTCTTTCGAATGCATTCTAAGAGTGATTATTTTGCTTTGTTGATCTTGCAGAGAGCATTCACAAGTTAAAAGAGAAAGCCAAGAAGAGGAAGGGTCGTGGGTTTGGATCAGGTAAGTCACCTCATCTCTAATCTTGTGATGTTTGCCTGCTAATAAACCCTGTGCTAATGATGTTTGCTGTTTAATTTCACAGAGGAGGGAGCTAGGTCTAGAGTCAGAGAGGATTATGACACAGTAGAACAGGATGGAGATGAACCTGGACCACAGAGATGTAAGTAAAACTCACTGAACTATACAACATATTAGGGCTGCTCGAATTTGGCAAAAAATCATAATCACGATTATTTTGGTTAATACTGTAATCACGATTATGACTGGGTCCAAAACTTTATATTAGTGATTAAGATGGCAATACAGCAGAAAAAAATAAATACTGAATACTTTTATGCAAGTCTAAAGTAGTCTAACAATACTACAGAAATTGAATGTAATTATTTGGATGTAAAATAAAACAGCGTCTTCACCGTAATAGTTAAACATGCTTTGTTTCTTATTAAAACTACAAAAGCCCTTCATTCAAGAGCAGTGAGTGGTTTTTCTTTGTATTTTTACGTTTTATTAATATTAATCACAGAGACGGCAGAAGGAATATTTGTTGCCGCTTTAAGTGCCACACGGATCCAATAAACTGTTACACGTATTTTCATTCTCAATCGTTTATGATCATTTAAGACATAACTGACAAGGGTTTACATGAATAATATAACCGTTTCATCTCGATTACTGCATTTTCATGATCGTTTAAAGCAGAAATCGAAACCGAATTACGATTAATTGCACAGCCCTACAACATATCCAAGTTCATATTGTAAATCAGAGGTAATCAGGGAAGTTTGATATTAAGGTCAGACTTCTGACAATGGCTTCTCTCGCTTGATCTCTGTGATCTAAAAGTCAAGTGGCTGTGATTTTTAACATGTTTTGGTGTCTTTCAGCTGTTGAAGGATGGATTCTGTTTGTGACTGGTGTACATGAGGAGGCGACGGAAGAGGATGTCCATGACAAATTTGCAGAGTTTGGAGAAATCAAGAACTTGCATTTAAATTTGGACAGAAGAACCGGGTACCTTAAGGTAGGTTTGCAGCTTTATCTGCTCTGGTGTACTTTTTTTGATATGTTGCACATTTGCATAATTCATTTCAAGTCTGTAATGTGTTTTAAAGAAGTCTCTTCTACTCACCAATCCTGCTTTTATATGATCCAAAGTACAGAAAAATTATTGGTACTATTTAAAGTAACTGCTTCCTATTTTAATATATTTTAAAATGTCATTTATTCCTTTGATCAAAGCTACATTTTCAGCGTCATTACTCCAGTCTTCAGTGTCTATGCTGATTTTCTGTTCATTTTTTTTTATTATCAGTATTTAAGACTGTTGAGTGAAAATTTTTTTTTCAGGATTCTTTGATGAACAAAGATCCAAAGATCAGCATTTATCTGAAAAAAAAAAAAAGCTTTTGTAACATTATACACTACCATTCAAAAGTTTTGGAGTTTTTTTTTAATTTTGGTTAAATACTTTTTTAATAGTTTTAATTGGCAAGAATGCTTTAAATTGATGATAAAGAGATTTATAATGTTACAAAAAAAAAAATCAATTTAATATAAGTGCTGTTTTTCTGAACTTTCTATTCATCACAGAAACCTGACAAAATTCTACTCGGCTTATTATTTAAACCACAACAACAATAATAATAATAATACATTTTTTGAGCAGCAAAACAGAATATTATAATGATTTCTGAAGGATCATTTGACTGGAGTAATGATGCTGAAATTTCAGCTGAAATCACAGGAATAAATGACATTTTAAAATGTATTCAAACAGAAAACTTTGGTTTTTTTAATATTTAAAATGTTTCAAAGTTGTACTGTTTTTGCTGTACTTTGGATCAAATAAACAGGCTTGGTAAGCAATATATCTTTTAAGCTCCAATATTTGGGTTTAGTAATTTCACTTTAATTTAATAAGGTTATTAGTCAGTTATTGATTTTCTTTTTTCATTTTCAAAAATGTCCAATGTTATTTTTATAGGCTGATAAAAATGCTAATTTTAAAGAATAAATCCCATACAGACTTAGAGTTTTATGCATTTGAAGTCTGCATTTATCCATTTATATATTAACTATGAATTTTTCATCATAATGGCTGCTATTTTCTGTGTTGAAATAATTGATGGCAGGCTTTTGTTTTGACTTTTTTAAATTTTGGAAAAAGTTTTTTCTGCATTTATGTATTGACTCTGAAAACCTGACCAATTAAAAAACATATATACAATAAATATAATATTTATATAGAGTTGTTCAATCTGTGGTATGCAACAGGAATACACCTGAATGTGCATGATTTTATCCACCAGATGGCAGTGTTTTAAACAGAACACACAATGTGTTTGAGCAGTGTTTCATATGATGATATTGATGCTTTCTTTTGCTTAAGCATTCCAATAATTGTCAAGGGAGCTTTTCTGTTAGGTTACTGTATGGTTGTGGCAGCTTTACATTTGACTAGTGATGCACATCTTTGATATTTTGTCTATTCAAGCATTTTCAGTAAATTTGATTGGTGGAACGGGAGAGAGACTTTTTTTTTTTTTTTTTAATTGCTTTATCATTTATTTTTTGTATGTACATGTGTGTCAGATGGAGTATGGCATGTTATGTTAATGTTAAAAACTTCAAAACTTTTAAACTCACCCTGGTCTATTCAGCTGTGTTCTGTTGGCTTTTTTAATCCCATGATGCTCTGTGAATATGAACACTCAGACCTTGTCTTTTGTGCATGTGTAATTTTTTTTTTTGTCATTGAATTGTTTTATGTATATCACTGTCAGTCATTGAGAAGCCCATTTTAGACAATCATCAGATTTTTTTCCTCAGGTCAAGCTAACACCTTAATGCATAAAATGTTTAGTTTGACTTGTTTCAAGACAAAGAATGTAAAAGGCAATTCTGGAACCAGGCAACCCAGTGGAGAAGCATCCCTTTGTTGTTTGAAACATTATCTTGGCCAATAATGAGACTTGTTTTTCATAGGGCTATGCACTGGTGGAGTACGAGACCTACAAAGAAGCCCAGGCAGCGATGGAAGGGCTGAATGGCCAGGAACTTATGGGGCAACCAATCAGCGTTGACTGGTGCTTTGTAAGAGGACCCCCTAAGAGCAAAAGGAGGTGAGTCAGTTCCTGATTCTGTTAAACTGGATTTATATACTCCGACCGTTTCACTCGCTCACACAAACTTCATTTGTAGCGGATATTTGTCTTCTATTGAATTTGGTAATGATACAGGTCGTAATAGAACATGACTAATGGACCGCTGTGCTTTTTCTCTAGGGGTGGAAGAAGACGCAGCAGGAGCCCTGACAGACGGCGACGTTGATTTTCCCCGCTTTTGACTCCAGTGTCTGTTTCCCAGCCAGTGTGGCATTGTTTTTCAAGACAGTTTGGAGTCAGATTGGAGTGTGTGTATCTCTTCACATAAGGATTTTAGTGTTTTTGAGAAGGGGGGAGTCTTAATTGTTAGTTATTCGGTAACTGTCTGTAGGTCTTTTGTTGAAGAATGACAGATGCTGCTGAAGCATACATGTGTTGAAGCTGTCGGTTTTATTTACTACTATTTTTTTTTTGTACAAAGTGACCGTACACTTTAAAAATGTATGTAGACGTTCACTCATTGAAACCTATTATGATTAGCGATTTGTATATTTCCAATAAATTAATTTGGTTTGAGATCTTTGTTTGTGTCATGCTTTCCATTTGAGCCCATTCTGTTTTTTACAACCACAGTTTTTACTAAGAATTTACAAGTTTGCCTTTTAACGTTTTAACTCACTGACCACAAATGTGACCCTGGACCACAAAAGTATTTTTTTTTAATTGAGAGTTACACATCATCTGAAAGATGAATAAATAAGCTTTTTATTGATGTATGGATAGAACAATGTATATTTGGCTGAGATGCAACTATTTGAGGGTGCAAAAAATCTAAATATTCTTAGAAGTTCTTAGCAATGCATATTACTAATCAAAAATTAAGTTTTGGTATTTTTACGGTAGAAAATGTACAAAATGTCTTCATGGAACATGATCTTTACTTAATATCCTAATGATTTTGGGCACAAAATATTTTTTTGACCCATACAATGTCTTTTTGGTTATTGCTACAAATATACCCATGCTACTAAGACACATAATTTCATAATTTGATAAAGTATCCTTTCTAACTGTTATATTTTTTTACTTTGACCTTGTCCTTTTTAGGGGAAAAATACATTTTTGGGAACAATTATTAGATTTACTTTGACCTATTTATGGTTTATTTTTCATCAGAACTGGAATTGACACCACGGAGGAATGTCATATCTCTATTAGGAAATGTTTTTAGTCCATTTTTCCAACAAATTATAGGCGTTAACTTATCATCACAGAGGAAAAATAGCTTATGAGGTCATGCTGACAGAATATGTGGAATTGACCAGACAAGATGCTGATGACATTTTTCCAGCATCAGCAAATTACATCATGACTAAGCCGGTCCCCCTTAAATAAAATAGTTGCTTATTGCTTTGTCACTGTCACTCAGGTCCGACTTTCTTTCATAGGCTCTTCAAACCGATGCCCATCATGTACAATGTGGTTAACCAACCAGCGTGGAATACTGAGCTCCCACTCTCTTCTCACATTTGCCCTTTTCTGCCCACAGGCGGAGCTTAACAGGAAACTCCAACCGCCATTGGCTCACGCCCGTGTCTGTCAAACGCAACTCTCTCTCTGATTGGCTCAAACGGCCAGTTGAGTTTCCTTAGATGGGCGGATTTGTAGCGCCTTGGTTGACATTGTTGTTGTTGTGGGAGTAAGAATGTACTTAGTCGTCAAGTCTTTTTAAGACTAGAAGCTAGACGTATTTTTGACATTTACACAAAGCTGACTACCATATTACCCCGGGGGAAGTGATTATCTGCGACAGAAAAGCCTGGAGTGCGAGGAAATGAGAGAGAAATTCCGCGAGGCCGCTCGAGGTAAGCGCGCAACTGCATTAGCTTTAGCTACGAGAGCCCGAAAACCCCTCACGAGCGTTTTGTAACGGAACCGGGTCGATTTTCATCAGCCCCTGGGTGTCGGAGATAAAAGGAAAGTGTACGTTTACTGTTATTTCCGTTCTATCCGTAGTTTGACAGCAGATTAGATGTTTCCTTTGGAAAAACTGTAGAAAAGTAGAGCGTTAATAAGAGAAAGTTGGCCGTTAGGTCATGTTTTAGGCTGGACACTCTGAGGGGACGGTGAGCGAATGGCTGACCCTTCTTTAACTGCTGAAACTATATTAACTAACCCTCACAAACTATAAAAAGTTCATTACTAGTTTTATTAAATGCTCTTAAGTGTATATAACAAGACTTGATTCTCAGTTTGTGGTCTAACGCAATATTGCCCCTCAGCAACTTTGAGAGACACTCACTGTCCGCTAGCCGAGCAGCTAACTATCTGGTCAAGCAATGACAGTCTGGAGGAAAGACTTGTTTTAATTGTGTAGTTTTAAAGTTTTAGATTATTAAGAAGTGAACATTTGTTAGATTATTGATCACTATTGAAGCTGTCATCTGGCAGCCTATGGTTGTGGCCACTCCTTTCAGCTCACTGACCCTTCGTGCTTCATGTATTTGGTTGTCATGTATGGGTGTTATATACTGCATATATCGTGCATCATATTGTTTACTATTTGCTTTATAGACTCTAGTTTATAATGTGTGCAGTGTGTCTCATACTGATTCATGGTGTATATTACATTCACTGTATTATATGATGACCTGATCTGCATCCTCAGTTGTTGTCCTCATATGACAAATGCAGCTAAAAATCATAGTCTTGCAAATTTCGAAGTTCGCAGTCTAACACCGATTAAGAACAGAGGGTTTTCACTTACATCACCATTTGGTCAGTTACCCGGATGCGCAGCCATATTGGATATACTCGGATGTAAACAACAGTATTGATTGCGTGGTTAAAGGCACAAGATGTGAGTCCTCGCCACTAGAGGGCGCATATTCAAAACATACAAAGAAACAAAGGCGTAGTTTGATGACACCGTGATTGAATGTGGAATCATGGGAGTTGTTGTCTTCATCGACACAGCTGATGAAATCCGACGGGACTTGGGCAGAAATCATGTCCATAGATAACCTAATGTATTAAAGACTTGTTAAGGTCTCTGTAGTATGAAGCAGGGTGGTGCTGAAAGTCATGAAAGCGAAACAAGGCCGCTAGAGCAATTGCTAATGAGGGACGAGCGCGATGCACGGCTCAAAAGCAGAGTTTTTATTATGCCACAGTCGACCACTTCCGCTTTTCCGGTCATGCGTATGTAGGAAAAGCAGCACTGTTTTATCATACTAAATACATTTGAGTGTGTTAAAAGTTCTGTTATAATGCTACTCTGTGTGTTCGTCAAATGTCTGATAAAATACGTAACATATTAAAGTAGGGCTGCACGATTAACCTTTATCGCATCGATATTGAGGTTTTAACTCCCGCAATAACCTAACCTCAGGAGGCTGAGGTTTTTTCCCCCGCCTCTGACATTTGAGTGACAAACCTATTAGCCAATCAAAATGGTCGAATCTCGCGTTCCTGGCTTGCTGGCCAATCAGAAATGGCAATGGAAACAAGGTTGTATGCAGTGCACCGGCTTTCTGTCAGCAGCAAAGCAGCTAACACACAACGTGTACCTCGAATTGTGCCAATATTAAAAGCTTGTAACTGTGCAGAAATGGCCGAAGGCACTTCTTCGGTGACGGGAGAGGAAGCGGCGGAGCACTTGGTTAACAAGAAGGGTGGTACTTCAGCTGTTTGGACTTATTTTGGATTCGCGAAGAATGACGTGGAGCTAAATGAGAGTGCTAAATGTAAAGTATGTCCTCAATCACTATGTATGCAGTTTATTTAACCCTCTGTGTCGTAAAAGTAACAACATATGTTATTCATAATTTTAGTTTTATGCACTTAAAAGTATCGAACGAACAAAAATCGAATCAAAATTTGTCAGAAAAACCGCAATTAGGTTTTTTCTCAAAATCGTGCAGCCCTACATTAAAGCGTTTTGGGATTCCCATGTTTTATGACGCCATTGGCAGGTGACGCAATGACATGGTCCGTTACACTAGTTAAAATTGCTTATTTCTATAGATTTAAACATTCTTTGAAACATTTTGGATAATGTAAGTACACAAGTCAGTGAAATATATAACACTCTTCTAGTGTTTTTTGGATATTTTAATCAAAAATCTTACATATTGTGGCTTTAATGTACTGCTGAATACGTTATTCTGCTAATTTATGCTGTCTAAACCACGGAAAAAACGTGTGGAAGCTGCTATATCTTATAGAGAAGGACTTTGTAAGCTGGAAAGGGCACAATATTTTGACAAACTAAAGTTATTAGGTGTTAAAGATCCGTGTGAGCAGTATTAATTAAGATATTAGCCTAATATTTCACGTACCTGACCCGGAAATGATAAGAAGAAACAGGAATGTTGTCAAGATTCTGGAAGTCATTGTTTAGTTTGGCCAACCACAAACGCATCTTGTTCTTCAGACAGTTTTTTGCACTTTTCTCCTTGATTTGTTAGAACTTTTGGCAGTCTATATTACTCCATATGTTATTCCTGTTACGAATGCTTAGTGCAGCCCAAAACATAACAATAATTTACTATTTTCAGCAGCAATAATCAGTCAAATATGCAAGTTTTGTTCAGTTCAGTGGCATTGCTTACATTCAGTGCCGCCAATATGGCCGATTAATAACACGTCATGAAAACACTCTATAAACAGTTGCACAGATATATTTATATTTATAGCAATAGCCAAAAATACAGTGTATGGGTCAAAATTATCAATTTTTATTTCATGCCAAAAATCATTAGGACATTGAGTAAAGATCATGTTCCATGAAGATATTTTGTAAATTTCCTACAATAAATACATCAAAACTTAGTTTTTTATTAGTAATATGCATTGCTAAGAACTTCATTTGGACAACTTTTATGGCAAATTTCTTAATATTTAATTTTTTTTTTTTTTTGCTGCCTTAGATTCCAAATATTGTCCTATCCTAACAAACTCTACATCAATGGCAAGCTTATTTATTCAGCTTTCAGATTATGTATAAACTTATGGACCCTTATGACTGGTTTTGTGGTCCAGGGTCACATATTACAGCATAATGACAGCTTTAATGTTTTGTTGTGTGATTGCATCCATCTCAGAACAGTGTTTTCCAGTGACCCAAATGTGTACGTGAAATTGTAAGGAATTTAAGTTAATGATCATCTTTTTCCACAACTGTCATTCTTTTGTCTTCTTTTCTTCTTCTGGTGGAATCTGACAGATCTCAAAGTGTGGGGCGCTCATTACGGAGCCCCGCTTAAAATGAAAGCTGTGGGCACTTGCTGCCATGGTTTGAATCCCTACAATGTGTGGGTACGGTTACACTCAGCCCTGAATTATTCAGCTCTGTATTTACAAGCTCTTTTGTCAGCTTGTTGTTTAGTGAAGGCAGCCACCCCTAAACATGAAAGTAGGACATGCAAACAAAGTCTTGGGGTTTTAGACAGCTTGGGCTTGTTTTTCTCTTGTGTGGACCTTGAAAATAACAGTATCTAAGCCTTTGCAGTTTAAACACAGACCCACACATCAGCGTCATTATGATTTCGTATTTGTTTTTGTACTTGCATAGTTAACAGATGAACGTGGACATTTATTTTTCAACATGTTCTGTGACAAATTAGTTTTTAAAAGTAAAAATATTCCATGCCGGTTCTAAATTAATATGAAGTCATGTAAGCTGCATGCACAATCATTATAATACAATTAGAAAAATGCAGTTTGACGTAGTTTTTTATGGAGTTTAGCATGTCACACCCCAAGACAGTTCACTAAGTAACTATTTTACGTAGTCTTAGGCTGGTATGTGTGTTTAACTGTGCTGTAGCTCTGTTAAACCTGTAGTTGTCTGTTAGTCATGGTGAAGTTCATAGGCTTTTATTTTAATTCAGGCTGTTCAGACTAATGTCATGATTGTGTGATGGTCTTGGGTTGTGGCATAAGCTGGAAATGGACTGTTTTAGACATGTTGCACTATTCTTTTTAGTGTACAGTTTACGCACTACCACACAGACATTGTGTAATACCCAGAAAAGTGTGTTGTTTTGTGTGTTGTTTTGAAGTAAACAGGTTGAAAGTTACATGATCTTAGAGCTTTTTCCCTCTGAGTCATACTCTATTTCCAGCACACCTGAAACTAAAGAACAAGAGTGGACTGTGCTTTGGAGGTCTAAACGTCATCATTTGTTAGTCTAGTACATTGCATTATAGAGTGTTTTCACGACATGTCATCAGTCGGCCATATTAGTGGCACTGAACTCGCATATTTAGCTGATTATTGCTGCTGAAAATGATTAATTATTGTCGTGTTTTTGAGGTGTACTAATTGGTTGGATCGGGAAAACATTTGGAGTATTATAAACTGCCAAAAGTTACGGAGAAGAGTGCAAAAAAACTGAGGAACCAAAAGGTGTTTGTGATTGGCCAAACTGAACTAGGATTTTCAGGGCAAGAATCTTGACAACATTCATGTTTGTTCTTATAATTTACAGTCAGGTAGGTGAATTATAAGGCTAGTATCTTAATTAATTCTGCTCGTATGTATCTTTACCACCTGTTAACTTTTAGTCTGTGAAAATATTGCACCCTTTCCTGCTTACTAAGTCCTTCTCTATATGATTTAGTAGCTTCCACACATCATTCTGTGGTTTATACAGCATAAATTAGCAGAACAACGTATTCAGTAGTACATTCACTGTGCAGTCTTTCTTTATGTTTACATCTGAGTATCACCAGTATGTGACATAAGTGCAAACCCTCTACAAATGATTGAGGAATGTTAATTTAGGAAGTGTTAATGATTAAAAACATGCTAAAATGTTCTGCTGGTAAGCATGTTTAAGTGGTCAGCATAGTTTATCAACAGAGTCAGGAATTGTTTAATAATCATTTTTGGGTTGGGCCAGCTTGCAGCATTGTGCATGTTTGTTATAAGAATGCTATACAGTCACTATTTAATAGTAATAGTGATACCTGTGGAGTGACCATGTCCTTGCCAGGATTTCTAAATTGCCTCAAATGTCATGGTTTTGGCTTTGCTTGCTATTGTTTTCATACATGCTGAAGGTAACACCTAAAAAGTAGTTTGACAAATAGCCTGCAGACATTGTACATAATTGACCACTCGTGGTCTGTGAGAAGATGGGATCTCCTTCAGAAGCATGATAACCGATGCTTATATACAGGGTTTGCACTTGGATCATGATTTGATAAGTTACCCAGATAAGCAGCCATATTGGCGATACTCGGATGTAAACAACAGCATGGATTGCTTTGATGGTTAATGTACTACTAAATACGTTGTTCTGCTAATTTACACTGTCTAAACCACAGAAAAAAACGCGTGCAAGTGGCTAAATCAATAATATAGAGAAGGACTTAGTAAGCAGAAGGCGGCAAAATATTTTGACAAACTAAAATTAATAGGTGGTAAAGATACATACAAGCAGTATTAATTAAGATATTAACCTAATATTTCACCAACCTGACCGGAAATGATCAGAACAAACACGAATGTTGTCAAGATTCTTGCCCTGGAAATCCTGGTTCAGTTTGGCCAACCACAAACACATTTTTTGCACTCTTTTCCTTGATTTGTTAGAACTTTTTCCATTTTCCAAATGTTTTTCCTGGTCTGACTGATTAATACAGCCCAAAACGTGACAATAATTGACCATTTTTATCAGCAATAATCAGCAAAATATGCAAGTTTCGTTCAATTCAGTGGCATTGTTTACATTAAGTACGACCAATATGGCCGATTGATGACGCTTGTGAAAACGTTCTATTCAGTGCTTCACATCAGTCTGTGTTTATGTGGAATTCCTTATTTTGTTTATTTATTTTTGAGAGCTTATTGTGAGCTGGGTGTCAGGTAAGAACCTGCAGGTGCTACTTGTTAATTATGAAAATTTAAGAGGTGTCCCCTCACCAGTGGGCTTGTGAACAGCTGGTGAATGAGAGCAGGTGGGGCAGCGACTCCATATCACTTACAGTGTTAGCACTGAGCCAAAATGCTCCCACAACAATCATCTAGCCCGATAAACACAGGCACTATATTAAATTGACCCGAGACCCTCAGCTTTAGACTTCTAGCTGAGTAAATATGTTTTCATTTGATATTGAGCCAGTGTGCACCATCTGCATTGTCCCCTTGCTCCAGGTGAATTGACCCTGGATAAAAGTGACTGACTGCTCACATAATGTCTAGTCAAAAAGCATCATCTTGAACTTATCTAATTGAGTGTAGCTTTAAAACCCAGGTTGTTTTTTCTAAAGCAAGGAGCTTCTAGGAACTAACTGTTCTCTTGGTTTCTCCAAAAGGCCATGTGACGTCAGCCAGTGCCCACGGTTTGATTCATTACTCTGGAGAGTCCCGTTAGCAGCATACCTCTCTGCCCTAGACCTATGCGTCAACTTCACAGCATTCTTTTAGCAACCTCTATTCTTCAGAGTTCCACAGATTATATTGTGCAACTAAAGCAGAACCTCTAGTCATAAACAGTGGCCAGTGAGTCAAATAAACAATATCAGCCATGCAACCGTCAGTTTACCCAAGCCACCGGCACTGTGACTGTCACCGGGCCCAGTGCCTGGTGTGAAAGTGTGCTGATCACATGGCTCATTCTTCATGCCCTGAACATCAGTGTCAATCCAGAGCAGCCGTAATCCTATCCCAGAGAAGCTGTAGAGGAGTCTTTCGCCTGGGATGACATCACAGGGATTGACGCAAAGATGCCTGGCTGTCGAGTTTGCAGCACGTGGGGATTCACATGAGCAATGGATGCCTTAGGCTGTAGATCATTTGTGTTGAGTTGGTGTTGTACACACGTTAGATGAGTTGTATATATTATACACTACCAGTCAAAAGTTTTTGAACAGTAAGATTTTTAATGTTTTTTTTGTTTTTGTTTTTTTGAAAAAGTCTCTTCTGCTCACCAAGCCTGCATTTATTTGATCTGAAGTACAGCAAAAACTGTAAAATTTAGAAATATTTTTACAATTTAAAATAATCGTTTTCTAGTTAAATATACTTTATAATGTAGTTTATTTCTGATTTCAAAGCTGAATTTTTAGCATAATTCTGCTTCTGTAAAGCATCCGTGCTATATGAAAGTATTCATTTATAATTTATTTTCCCCAAAAAAATCTTTATCTTCTTTATCTTTCAAAAAATGTACTCAACTTATCTTTTAAATACTGATAATAATAATAAAACATTTTCTTGAATGATTTTTAGCATATTATTGCTGAAGGATCATGTGACACTGAAGACTGGAGTAATGATGCTGAAAATTTAGCTTTGATCACAGGAATAAATTACATTTTATTAAATATTTAAATAGAAAGCAGTTATTTTAAATTATAAAAATATTTCACAATTTTATTGTTTTTGCTGTACGTTAGATCAAATAAATGCAGGCTTGGTGAGCAGAAGAGACAAGACTGTTCAAAAACTTTTGACTGGTAGTGTGCGATTTGTTTGCTATAGAAGTATTACTTTTGCTGTTTACCCTGGTGAAAAGTCACTCCTTAAATTGGTTTGTTTGAAGTGTCTTATTTGAACAACAAAGCTGCTAATCTTGACTTGCTTAAACATTTTTAACAGATAAGATTCTCTGAGTTTACTTTACGGTCATGGTAGACTTCTTTTGCTTTATGAAAGGAATCGGCAACACTAGATAAAATCTCATTAAATACATACGGCTTTTAAGAATGATGTGTAAATCAGAACTCAACCACACCCTGCTACATTAATGTGGATTGCATAACAGCATCAGAGTAAATGCAACAACTCAAATTCATCATTCAAGCAACAATAGCATCCTTTGTAGGAGCCGCCGCCAGTTTCCCATGGTAAACTGAGCATTGCACATTTTTCAAATGACAGAAGCTGCCTGACATGATCGTGCACTTCTGACGATGCCTGCTCGGATGGCTAGTTTTCTAAGGAGTGTTTGTTAAATTACATAAACGCATTAATGTTACACAGTCAGATGTGGATCATGGAAGAGGGGAAACCCAAATCATGCACACAGTACTGTATGACTCGTCGTCCAAACATTGTTTAGTTTAGGTTGGCAAACTCCCATGTGCTGTGAAAACTTTGGAGGATTGTTTGCCAGGGTCAATGAAAACATAACTGTTGTTATCTTTTATTTTTATCTCTTATTTTTGTTGTCTTAGCCATGAAGCAGAATTGCCATTGTGCTACCGAGCTGGATTTTTTTTCTCCGTTTCCTTGACTGATTTTTGGTGAAAATCTGCGGAAGAGTGGATTTTAATGCAGTAAGCGGAGTACAGCACTCTTATTGGTAGCTGAAAGAATCTGTTGAGGCAGATGTTGTGTGGGCTTGCTGATAGGCTTATCTCTTAGTATTTGTATTGTAAGATATAAGTAGACTTTAGCAAACTCTAACTATTTTCCATACAAACTCTTTAAGCTTTTTAAAAGGCACTGCCTTCTGTAGATGTTCTAACTCAGCATCTGGTTGTTAGTATTATATAATATATACACTACCAGTCAAAAGTTTTTGAACAGTAAGATTTTTTTCAATGTGTGTGTTTTTTTTATTTTTTTTAAGAAGTCTCTTCTGCTCACCAAGCCTGCATTTATTTGATTTGAAAAACAGCGTTATTTGATTTTTTTTTTTATTATTATTTAAAATAACTGCTTTCTATTTTATATAGCCAGTCATTCTATTTTTATTTGCTGCTTAAAAACATTTATTATTATTATTATTATGCTGAAAACATGTTTTACAGGTTTCTTTGATGAATAGAAAGTTCAAAAGAACAGCATTTATCTGAAATAGAAATCTTTTGTTAGACAAAAAAACTGACTCCAAACTTTTGAATGCTATAATGTTACAAAAGCTTTTTATTTCAGATAAATGCTGATATTTCTATTAATCAAAGAATCCTGAAAAACTGTACTCAGTGTTTAAATGTTGATATAATAACAAAAATGTTTCTTGAACAAGAAGTCAGCATATTAGAATGATTTCTGAAGGATCATGTGACACTGAAGATTGGTGTAATGATGCTGAAAATGTAGCTTTGATCAAAGAAATAAATTACATTTTAAAATATATTCAAATAGAAAACAGTTATTTTAAATAGTAAAAATATTTCACAATTGTGCAGTTTTTGCTGTACTTCAGATCAAATAAATGCCGGCTTGGCAAGCAGAAGAGACTTCTTCAAAAACATTAAAAATCTTTTGACTGATAGTGTACACACTGTTTTCAGTGTCTGTCCTGAACTCAGTGACACTTCAGAGATAAAAATGAGTTGACCACCATGACATCATTTTCTTATCTTACTTCTGTACTGTATTTCTCGATAGAGTAGACTATAGCTAAAATAGAGTATTATGTAATTGACTGCGAGCTGGTCTCATTGTAAAAAAAAAAAAAAAAAACAGTTCTCAGTCATATCAGTAAAGTGCATTGTGTTCCATGGTATTCATAACGTGGGGGTTTGCCAGATTTCTTGCCCTCCTGTTTCCCCTCTCACTGCTGTCTGTTTTGCAGACTTTACTTTGTACTTTGTTGCTTTTTTTGGACTATGATTATATATTGCTATTTATAGTAGTCAAGAACAGACTTTTCTAAACTCGGCGCTTTGCTGATAAGAGCTTGAACGTGTGTTGGAAGCTATAGTCCCGCAGAGCGCTCCAAAGATACATTTACATTTGCAAGACGTCTCTCTCATCAGACTTTTGACCCATTTCCCAATTTTAGAATTGACTTTAAAATAGTTTTTAAAATGCTAATGACAAGTGATTGATTAGGGTTTGTTTTTTCAGCACTGGTGCGAAATGCTGTCCCACAACCAAAAAACACATTTAAATAGCATTTAAGTATTCAAGTCTTACATGTTTACTAAGATCCTCCTATTATCTATTGAAACCTACAATAAATATTTAAAATATTAGTAAGCAATATATTTATAAAATCATCATTTATTGGGTAATTTCAATTGGGAGGTGGCTGTCCCGAACCCTAACTCCTAAATTTCAACTTATGAAAATGATATTGAAATATTTTTTGTATTTTTTTTCTGTTGTTGTTTTTAAAAGTATCTTTTTGAATCTTTTAAAAAGTGAAGTTAAAAAAAAATAACTTTCATAATTTACAAAGAAAAAAAAATGTCACACATTTTCTTGTCACTACCAAAACAGTGTATGTTTTAGTCCATTGGCTGAGACTGATTTTAACTACACCCCTACATTTATGATCAGGAAATTTTACTCCATAACATTTAGTTTTTATAAGTATACCACTGTTCAAAACTGCGCTAGCGAACCATGTGCTGGTTAGTATCTTTGTCCTAGGTTCAAAAGTATTTAAAATATCACAAGAAACAGTCAATACAGAAACATTTGGTGAATTTTACACGACCAAAACATGTCATCATTGTTTCAGCAGTGACAAAAAGAAACACATAATCCTTTATTTGGGGGAAATCAACTAAATTTGAATACAGTTATGTAAATGTTTTTGTGTGTTTTAGTAGTATTTTAGTATGCAGATTAAAATTCTGTAATGTGATCGCTACCAAAACATTACTGTCACAACCGAAAAATGTGCAGTCACTTCCAAAACATGGGATGTTTTGTCAAAAAAGTATATTGAATTATCAACTAAGATGTTATGATAGTGTTTGGTTCAGTGTATTTTCAAATGAATGAATCTTCAACTTTAAAATCAGTATGATCAAATTTTTGCCTTTTACAAAGAAAAATTGGATTCAGAATACAACAAATCTCATAAATCACACTTGAAATATTGTTAAAAATGTTATTTTTATTGATTTACCACTGAAAGATTTTAATAAAATAGCAAAAAAAAAAAAAAATATATATATATATATAAATATAAATATAAATATAAATATATATATATATATATACATATATATATATATATATATATATATATATATACATATACACACACAATATAGATGTAAGCAAAATTTTAATAGGTCAATATAACCCTTCTAAATAAATAATTATGGCTGTTTTTCGTTGGTGACAAATTTGGGGAGAGGACTAATATTCCAAAGCTTTCTGAAAATACACTATGAAAATTAACTGCACAATTACTAGAAATGTGTACCTAGGATATTATAGAATTTGCATGCATACAAACATTTCCAACTCTGACTTTGGACCAATTCTGTACAATGGCCTATATACTAATCCACAAGGCTAGATAAGATAAAGCTTGACCTCTCTGCATTGTAAAACGTCTTGATAGCACAAAAACACATGACTGTTAAGGCCAGAGAAGGGAGGTGACAGAACATAGCATGACAAGGCCTGTGTATTCTCTTATGAAACAATTTATTTAGTTTCTATTTATGACCAGGAAATGGCAAACGCAATTGAGCATATTGATTAGGAGTCCTAGGGGACTGCATTTGGACTGTTTAGCACATTTGCTGAACTGCAAATGGGCAAATTAACAGCGACTCTACGCTCCTGCTAAACAATTGGTTTGCTTTGCACTAATGACTTTTTAATGAGGGCTGGACAGGATGCTGAAGAGCATATATCTGTGGTGCAGTCCTTGAATTTCCCCAGAGTGCACACATCCCCACCCAACCCCCGGAGACGGCCTCTTGCTTTCAGGCCTCAGTGTCTCATCGTTGCACGGCCTCTCTCGGTGCCGTAGTGAGAGGGTGCAAACTGGGTTTTGAGAGCAAACCGGCTCTATCTCCTCTATGCTGCATCTCAGAGCCCTAGCAGTGATGTTACATAATAATACTACGCATCCCATGCTTAAATGCATTACGCCAGCATCAAGCACCAAGTTTGCTGGGCTCATCAGATCTTGCAAAACATCATCCGACTGTTTGATTCATAGAGTGACAATAATTCATTTTGGTCATGCAATTACGCTTAATGCTGTAATGTGTATGCGCAAAAAAAAAAATTCATTTTTTTTTTTTTTAGCAAGAAAACTTTTTTTTTCATGTGATTTTTTTTTTTTTTTTTGTATTATATTTGTCTATATATGTCTTATTTTGTATTTTATTTTTATGTTACTTTTAATTTAATTTAATTTTAAATTTTATTTTGTTGTATTTTATTTTATAATTTTATATTTTATATATATATATATATATATATATATTAGGGCTGCAACAACGAATCGATAAAATCGATAAAAATCGATTACTAAAAGCGTTGGCAACGAATTTCATAATCGATTCGTTGTGTCGCGCGACGCAGAGACATTTGGTTGTTATTATATATATTTAAAAAAAATTGAGCGCAGAGCGGAGTGGACACATTCGGTCTCTCTCCCGCACTGATGCCAGCAGAGTTCGGCACCTCATAAGCTGTGTTTCCATCCAAAAATGCGAATTTAACTTATGCGCAAAACTGGAACATTTGAGCATAAAGCGCCGTTTCTACATTATATATATAGGCCTATGCTGCCCCGATTTATATCAAACATGTTTGATATTTAAGCCTACTTTGGCTAGCGTACTTTCACAGCAGCCAATGCTCGATCGCAAAACAGCTGCTGTACGGGTCGTTGGATAGTGGAGATGGAGAAAACTACTTCTATAGTTTTTGTAACACTGTCTGTCTGTATAAT
>NC_133369.1:8854485-8918744 GCF_049309525.1 Garra rufa | reverse complement strand
TCCTATTAGTAGCACAAGAAAAACAAAATGACTACTGCATTTAATACATGTGAAATGTGCAAAGAAAAAACACAGTTTGTTGGGGAAAAAAGAAAGAGATTTCACCTTGATCTTTAAATCACATTTTATTGTTTTAAATACACTGAAGAGAACAAAATGGAAGAAAACTAAGGGGGATTCCTTTGGCTTTACTGAGGAGGCAGGATGGCTTTGCTCTTGTCAGCCACAAACTTGAGGACATCTTCAACGTGGGTCTGGACCATGCCGGCCAGGGGGGCGACCTGAGCCTGAACGGAGGCGGCCAGAGGCTTGATGTGGTCTTCAATGTTGCTGAGGGGCTTCAGCTGCTCCTGGAGCTTCTCAACCATGGGCTGGAACTGGGCTCTGCTCTGCTCCAAGTAAGCACTGCAACACAAAACGATAATCAACACTATTCCTTAGCCTAAAAACAATTAGTCATTGAAACTAAAAATGTCAAAAATCTATTCCTTTTGCAAATCAGAATTTGTTATTTAAAAAGTATTCAATGAAAGATCAGTTGGGGAACAATTGTTTTCTTCACTAACATTGTTTAAGTTGCAGATTCATTGCACCAAGATGATGATGATGGACTTACTTTGCCTTGTTGGCCAGCTCAGGGCCTTCAACGTTCTTCAGGTTGTCTACAAGATCCTGGAAGTACTTGGCGATCTTCTCCAGTTCGGCAGGAGCGTCTCTCTTGACCAGAGATGCTGACTCAGAGCCTGGAACACGAATGGAAATGTTTGATCAATATACAGTCTTACATCTTAAATGGCATTACTCTCAGCCACTCAAGCTAAATCAGGTGAAAGACTACATTTCTACAGAGCACTTTGTTATGTTAAGTACTTTACAGAGTGAAGATAAAATACCCACTGCACACATTGTTTTATTTTCTGTCTGTGTGACCGTATTACATACAGAAAATGCTAAATATCTTGCAGAGAGCATCACATGTTAACATGGTTTAAAGTCTTACCAATGGCCAGAGCAACAACAAGGATGGCGACGAGGGAGAATTTCATGGTTGCAGGTTTGGGTGAGTTTGCCTGAATAGAAAGAGACATTAATTAATTTGCTTTAGGAATCAACAGCAGAGTTTGAGCATTGCTATATCTTACCTTGTATCCAGAGGTTCTTAGGCCAGATGCTGAGATGATGAGTTCTCTAAGAAACCATGGGTTTTTATAGTCCCGGGACGCTGGGATTGCACCCGTTCAAAGGGTGACCTGTGCTGATGAAATCATCCATACACACAAAACCTTTAGGCTTTACCTGACACTGAAGTGATTGAATCAAAGTTCAATAGTAATCTGTGTTTGTGCTTAATTAGTGCATTTTTGTGATGTTTCAGTCACATGATGTCTTCATCAGGTTTAATGATGACACTGCAGAAGACTTATTGTGTGTTCAGAAATAAACCGGCTTGTTTTCGCACACAGAAATGGAGTAAACAATGTGGTTTTGTCTGAAAATACTGTTTTGGAATTTTATTGAAATAAATTTATCCCCAAAATGGCATGTGTGGTGATGAGAATGTGTTAACATTTAGTTTTATTCATGAACTTAATCACAGCTTTTACCTGAACCTATTTGTACCTCTTGGTTTTTATTCTTTTCTTTTATTGTATGAAACGGTCTCATAGCTGTCTTTGAGTCTGATTTTGCATGCATAAAATATTTTAATGCAGTAAAATTAGGATGGAAGCAGACTGAGTGACACTCGCAGAATGGTTTCTATGAAATGCTTTTTTTTCTTCACTGCTTTAATTCTTTGTCATGTGAGGAAAATGGCACAAAAAAAAAAAAAAAAAAAAAATATATATATATATATATATATATATATATATATATATATATATATATATTCCTTATTACATTTGTTATCTAAAACAATTAGTTTTTTCATGTCATGACCTCTTTAAGACTATAGTCTAAGGAGAGCTGGGTAGTAACTGATTATGTCTAATCTGGATTACGTAATCAGATTCCAAAAATTAAGTACTTGTAAATATATTAAATTACATTTTAAAATACTAGTAATCAGAGTCTAGTTATTTTTTATGCATTACATATTATATACACAATAGCAATAAATAATTAATACTTAATAATTGATTCTGTCTAATTCTTCTTTTTCGTCTTTTAATTTTTCCTTTCTAAAATAGCTTACTGCTTATATACACTTAAAAGTCTTGTGGATATTGACATAAAGATCAGTCATTATTCAGGTGGCAACACAACATTTGACCACTGATTTACAAAAATCATTTCAGGTTTTAGAAGTGTTTCAACATTGCATCAACTAATGATGAACACATTGATTTTTATTTGAATTATCACTCTGTAGGTTATTTAACCACATATTGTTGTCTTTTGAAGGCTTTTGTCTTTCAACACATTAAAATACACAAATTCAAAAACTTTTTTTTCTCCTAATATACATTTGAAGTCAACAGTTGTTTTTTGTTTAGTTAGATTTGTTCACTAGTCCCTTGTTTGTCCTGAACCGTTAAACCGCCTGCTGTTCTTCAGAAAAATCCTTCAGGTCCCACAAATTCTTTGGTTTTTCAGCATTTTTGTGTATTTTAACCCTTTCCAACAATGACTGTATGATTTTAAGGTTCAATGTTCATTGTTGCTCCAGAAGGAAGCACGATGCATTAAGAGCCGGAGGGTGTAAACGTTTGAACAGAATGAAGATGTGAACATTTTTCTTATTTTGCCTAAATATCTTCTTTCTTTTTTTTTCATTCAGTACTGCCCTTCAGAAGCTACTGATGATACTTGCATGTTTCCCAGAAGACAAAACAAGTTAAATTTACCCTTATCTTTAAATTCCAAAAGTTTTCACCCCCTGGCTCTTAATGTATTGTGTTTCCTTCTGAAGCATAAGGGAACATTGAACCTTCTGTAATAGTTGCATATGAGTCCTTCAGTTGTCCTCAGTCTGAAAAGATATATCTCAAAATCATATAGTCGAATCATATATCATATAGTCAAAATCATATATTGTTGGAAAGGGTTCAAATACACACAAATGCTGAAATACCACAGAATTTGTGAGACCTGATGGATTTTTCTGAAGAACAGCAGGCAGTTTAACTGTTCAGGACAAACAAGGCATTCGTGAACAACTATAACTGAAAAACAAACAAACAAACAGCTGTGAATCATTCAGGTAACAACAGAATCAAGTGTGTAAACTCTTGAACACAGTCATTTTTATAAATTCAACTATTATTTTCTTTTGTGGACTATATGTAAACATATTTTATGTGAAATATCTTATTCAGGTCAGTACTAAATAAAAAATAACATGAATTTTGTATGATTCTTCTTATTGTAGTAAAATAATTAACATTTTGCAGATTCTGCAAGATGTATGTCAACTTTTGACTTCATAAATATTGCACATTTGCATGTTCACGTGGTTCTTTGACATTGGTTATGGTCACATGACATGCAGGTAAACAAAAATGTTTAATTTTATGATTTAATTAAATATTAATTTTCAATAAACTCATAAACCCACTGCAGTTCCTTAACACACACTAGTTTGGGAAACCTTGATGTAATATAATGTTTAATGCGCTTCACGTTGTTAATAACAATGAACGGAATATCTTTTCTTACTCTTTGTATGTCAATATGGTACAATATTATCCTATTTAAATCAATGTGATTTAATTGAACGAATTAGGTCAAAAGTCATCTAAAAGTATTACCTAAAATGTGTAATGTAACGGATTACGTTACTAACTCCAGTTATTGTCATGTAATTTGGAATCAGTAACGGATACAATTTTTAATCAATCTACCCAGCTCTGATGATCAGTTAGGTCTTATTTGTTAACAAAAGAGTTACAAATTCGTAGACCCTCAAATCATCACCCACTGTAGCTATTTTACTTAAAATGTACAGCCTTTCAAAAAAAAGTGTTGGAAATATGTTTAAATATCTAGTAAAAAGTGTTCAAAGTTCTCGTTTCCTGACAATGTAAGACAACTGAATAACCATCCAGTAGAATGTGATTTTTCAGTTTAAAAAACGTTTTATTATTTCAAACATACCAGCATACATATGAAGAGATTGCGTCACAATGGAAAAGAACTAATAGTGATTCCTATGGTTTTACTGAGGAGGCAGGATGGCTTTGGTCTGGTCAGCCACGAACTTGAGGACATCTTCAACGTGGGTCTGGACCATGCCGGCCAGGGGAGCGACCTGAGCCTGAACGGATTCAGCCAGAGGCTTGATGTGGTCTTCAATGTTGCCGGAGAGGGGCTTCAGCTGCTCCTGGAGCTTCTCAACCATGGGCTGGAACTGGGCTCTGCTCTGCTCAAAGTAAGCGCTGCAACACAAACCAAAGAGAATTCATTAATAAAATGTATAATAATTGTGTTGATCATTCAAGTTCACAGCTGAGATGAAGATTTAACCACAAAGTATGACGATGATGATGGACTTACTTTGCCTTGTTGGCCAGCTCAGGGCCTTCAACGTTCTTCAGGTTGTCTACAAGATCCTGGAAGTACTTGGCGATCTTCTCCAGTTCGGCAGGAGCGTCTCTCTTGACCAGAGATGCTGACTCAGAGCCTGGAACATAAACAGAAATGTTTGATCAATATACAGTCTTGCGTCTTTACACTCAGCCACTCAAGCTAAATCAGGTGAACGACTCTGCTATGTTAAGTACTTATAAAAGACCCACTGCATGCATTGTGCTAGTTTATGTAATTTAACCCTTAAACTGAGTTACCATACACACAATCACAAGTTAATGCAGTTTAAAGCCTCACCAATGGCCAGAGCAACAACAAGGGTGGCGATGAGGGAGAATTTCATGGTTGCAGATTGGGCGAGAGTTGCCTGAACAGAAAGAGACAATAATTAATTTCAGTTTCTAGTCATACCCTCATAAATTCCCATTAAGAATCAACAGCAGAGTTTGACATGATCATATATGCAATGAAGCTGTAATCTTACCTTGCTTCTAAGGGTTCTTAGAGCCAATGATGTGTTCTCCAAAGAGCTGTGGGTTTATATAGTCCCAGGACAAGTTCAAAGGGTGACCTGTGCTGATGAAATCATCCACACACACTGAACCTTTAGGCTTTAACTGACACTGAAGTGATTGAATCAAAGTTCAGCAGTAATCTCTTTTACTCTTTGTGCTCAAATGATGAATTTGTGATGTTTCAAAGTACCTCATGAGATCAGTATTACGAGCTTACCAACATAAGAGGGATCAAATGCATGTTTTTTATTTTTATTAGCACATAAGAATAAGACATTTCATGTAAGAGACGTTTACATATAGTCCACAGAGGAAATAATAGTTGAATTTAAAAAACTGACCCCGTTCAATAGTTTACATACACTTGATTCTTACTACTGTGTTGTTACCTGAATTATCCACAGCTGTGTTTTTGTTTAGTGATAGTTGTCCATGTGTCCCTTGTTTGTCCTGAACAATTAAACTGCCTGTTGTTCTTCAGAAATGTCCTTCAGGTGCCATAAATTCTTTGGTTTTTCAGCATGTTTGTGTATTTGAACCCTTTCCAACAATGACTGTATGATTTTGAGATCCATCTTTTCACATTGAGAACAACTGAGGTACTCATATGCAACTATTACAAAAAGTTCAAACAATATGATGCTTCAGAAGGAAACACAATACATTAAGAACTGGGGGCTGAAAACTTTTGGAATTTAAAGATCAGGGTAAATTTAACTTATTTTGTCTTCTGAGGAACATGTAGGTATCTTCTGTAGCTTCTGAAGGGCAGTACTAAATGAAAAAAAATATGATATTTAGGCAAAATAAGAAAAATGTACACATCATTATTCTGTTCAAAAGTTTTCACCCCTGGCTCTTAATTTATTGTGTTTCCTTCTGAAGCATCAGTGAGCATTTGAACCTTCTGTAATAGTTGCATATGAGTCCCTCAGTTGTCCTCAGTGTAAAAAAGATGGATCTCAAAATCATACAGTCATTGTTGCATTCAAATACACAAAAATGCTGAAAAATCGAAGGATCTGAAGGATTTTTCGGAACAAGAGACTCATGAACAATGTGAAACACATTATATCACATGTGAAATATCTTATTCAGGTCAGTATTAAATATAAAAAATAACATGCATTTTGTATAAATAACTCTTATTTTGGTCAAATAATTAACATTTTGCAGATTCTGCAATGTGTATGTAAATTTTTGACCTCAACTGTATCCTCACGTAAGGTTTTCAACAGTTTTAAAACTGGGGTCCAGGGAATGTCAGGGGCCATAAATAGTGCAGGGCTGTTAGTGAAAAAAGTGTAAAAATGTGAAAAGAAATGTGGGGAAAAAATGATACAAAAATAAAATCAAGCTAAATAAATACATTTGAATGAATAAATACATAATACATTTTATTTAAATAAATAACTAAAAAAATTAACAAATAATACATCTACTATAGTGAATTTAAAAAAAATAATAATGTAACTTAATAGAAACTATTTTTTTACCCAAATATATGTATAATATTTTCTTTGGCATCTAAAAGATTGACAATAGTAGGCCTACTTTAAATAAAGAAATAAAAAACGGCAAACAATAAGCAGACATCGGATCATATGCCTTGACTTCCACGTCCACACTGACCAGCTCAGCCGTTATTCTATCATAAACTGATTGGGTTTATCTAAGACTGCGGAGTAAGGAAAATATCTACAGTCAGGGTATTCCTGGTTATCTTGTCTCCTTTTGCCCAATAAAGGGATTATTAGAGTTCAGCGTTAAAAATGAAAGCACTGAACTTTACACTCATCATTTTGGGCCTTGTTTAAAGTAGATTTATATATTTATTAACACTTTACCATTTAGTTATCATCATGAGTGTTGTTTAAAATATGTTAAATGTATAAATGAGGTTTCAATGAATCAGTCTTTTTATATTTTAAGCCTGTGGGTGAGACTTCCAGTTCTTTTTCCACTATAAGAAAAACAACGAGAAGAACAACGCGCAGTAAATGATAAAACTATTTGCACTACAAGCCAGTGTGCTCATAAATAAGATAATACATTAAAATATTATGGTAAGGCATAGCTAAAAATAGCAGGGTGTGGATGAGACCGGAAGTCAGACCCATAAAATTTACAAATGGTGGATAATTTTGTCTAAATAAGAAGACGCCAAAGACATCGGCTTTTTAAACTGTACTAAGTAATAAATAAATGTTTTGTGTATTGTTTATTTGTGTTTATTTAATAGAAAATGTTTAATTCCTGTCCTGTTTGTTCGTGTTTGTTATCTATATGTGACCCTGGACCACAAAACCAGTCTTAAGTAGCATGGGTATATTTGTAGCAACAGCCAACAATATATTGTATGGGTCAAAATTGTCGATTTATGCCAAAAGTCATTAGGATATTAGGTAAAGATCATGTTCCATGAAGATATTTTGTAAATTTCCTTTCGTAAATATACCAAAACTTAATTTTTGATTAGTAATAGAACTTCATTTGTACAACTTTAAAGGCGATTTTCTCAATATTTTTTTTTTTCAAATATTTCAAATATCTTGACCAAATATTATCTAACAAATTTAACAAATATTGTTATGTTAACAAACCATACATCACTGGAAAACGAATTTATTCAGCTTTCAGATGATGTATAAATCTCAATTTAAAAAAAATACCCTTTTGACTGGTTTTCAGTGTTGGGGAAAGTCACTTACATTACTTAGATACTTTTTATGGAAAGTAAAGTGTTACGTTACGTTTGCGTTACTTTTTTCAATCTGGGCAGGGCTTGCTTGTTTGTTTTTAATATAAAAAATTTGATTTTTAGCAAGCCCTTTTAGACCAAAAAGTGAAATGAATAAGCCTGATAGAAAAGTAAATTCATGTCTTTACAGTAGAACTGTAGGAAAAGGAAGTTCAACACTCTTCAGCAATGAGAGAAATGAAGCACAAATGTTAGTTAATCAAAAGTAAGTTTTGCTTATTATTAGTAGCCTATAGTTGAATTGGATCAACAAAGGTCAGCAGCAAAGACATTGGTTTATAAAATAGGATTAAATACATAAAGGAAACAAAAAGTAATGCGTTTTTAAAAAAATAACTGAAATGAAATGAAAATGTAATGCGTTACTTTACTAATTACTTGAACAAAGTAATCTGATTAGCCTACATTACTTTTGTGCTACTTTTTAAATCTAAGTAGGGCTTGCTTGTTTGTTTTTAATACAAAAAAATCGATTTTTAGCAAATGTAAAAGCCCTTTCACACCAAAAAGTGAAACGAATAAGCCTGAAGGAAAAGTAAATTCACGTCTTTACAGTAGAACTGTAGGAAAAGGAAGTTCAACACTCTTCAGCAATGAGAAAAATGAAGCACAAATGTTAGTTAATCTAAAGTAAGTTTTGCTTTTTAGTATAGTTGAATTGGATCAACAAAGGTCAGCAGCAAAGGCATTGATTAATAAAATGGGATTAAATACATAAAGGAAACAAAAAGTAATGCGTTTTTAAAAAAATAACTGAAATGATAATGTAATACGTTACGTTACTAGTTACTTGAAAAAAGTAATCTGATTACATTACTTTTGCGTTACTTTTTAAATCTAAGCAAGGATTGCTTGCTTGTTTTTAATATAAAAAGTTCAATTTTTAGCAAAAGTAAAAGCCCTTTCACACCGGGAAGTGAAATTAATAAGCCTGAAGGAAAAGTAAATTCACGGCTTTACAGTAGAACTGTAGGAAAAGGAAGTTCAACACTCTTCAGCAATGAGAGAAATGAAGCACAAATGTTAGTTAATCAAAAGTAAGTTTTGCTTATTATTAGTAGTTGAATTGGATCAACAAAGGTCAGCAGCAAAGACATTGGTTAATAAAATAGGATTAAATACATAAAGGAAACAAAAAGTAACGCGTTTTTTAATAAAACAACTGAAATGAAATGAAAATGTAATGCGTTACTTTACTAGTTACTGTACTTGAAAAAAGTAATCTGATTACATTACTTTTGTGTTACCTTTTAAATCTAAGCAGGGCTTGCTTGTTTGTTTTTAATATAAAAAGTTAGATTTTTAGCAAATGTAAAAGCCCTTTTACACCAGAAAGTGAAATGAATAAGCCTGAAGGAAAAGTAAATTCACGGCTTTACAGTAGAACTGTAGGAAAAGGAAGTTCAACACTCTTCAGCAATGAGAAAAATAAAGAACAAATGTTAGTTAATCTAAAGTAAGCTTTGCTTATTAGTGGTTGAATTGGATCAACAAAGGTCAGCAGCAAAGACATTGGTTAATAAAATAGGTTTAAATACATAAAGGAAACAAAAAGTAACGTGTTTTTTTTTTAAATAACAAATGAAATGAAAATGTAATGTGTTACTTTACTAGTTACTTGAAAAAAGTAATCTGATTACATTACTTTTGTGTTACTTTTTAAATCTAAGCAAGGCTTGCTTGTTTGTTTTTAATATAAAAAATTCGATTTTTAGCAAAAGTAAAAGCCCTTTTAAACCAGAAAGTGAAATGAATAAGCCTGATAGAAAAGTAAATTCACGTCTTTACAGTAGAACTGTAGGAAAAGGAAGTTCAACACTCTTCAGCAATGAGAAAAATGAAGCACAAATGTTAGTTAATCAAAAGTAAGTTTTGCTTATTAGTATAGTTGAATTGGATCAACAAAGGTCAGCAGCAAAGCCATTAATAAAATAGGATTAAATACATAAAGGAAACAAAAAATAACTGGCGTTTTTTGAAAAAAATAACGATATTTTCTTGTAAATGAAAAAGTAATGCGTTACTTTACTAGTTACTTGAAAAAAGTAATCTAATTACGTAACTCGCGTTACTTATAATGCGTTACCAGCAACACTGGTGGTTTTGTAGTCCTGGGTAACATATGATATTTGGTTGTATAGTATTGTCGATACGAAGACGTTATTATCTCCTCCAAAACAACAGATGGCGACGTACTCGAACCTCATTTGACGCACGGAAGTTGAACAAGACGCAGCGTCGCATTGAGTTCTGCGCATGCTAGCTGCCGCACACACTCGCTCACTCACAATCAGGCATCATGGCGGACGTACTGGATCTTCATGAAGCGGGAGGTGAAGACTTTCCTATGGACGAGGATGGCGACGGTACAGTGCTTATTTATGTTTAAACGGTGCATAGGCATCTTATTAATGTGACATGATCTAATTTCAGCCGTCGGTTAGTGTTGAATATATGAAATAGGCTTGTTTATATCCGGCGGGCCTAGTCTGATTAGCACGCGTGCTAATAGTTAGCTAATTCAAACGAGCGGCGCGCTGTATTGATTCCGCTTTATTTTGTTTCTTTACTTTGATTTTAGATTTCACACGTCTTACGTGTGAAAAGTTGACACGTTTTCACGTTTATCATGGCCAAAAAAGTGTGTGGTCGATAAAGTCAGGATCAGATGTGTACGTTATGTTCATAGTATTTGTTTTTATGCTTTCATTCTTCACTGCAGTCTTTTATGTTAGTTTAAATTCATGTTCTCATGGAGTTGTCTTTAAAACGTTTCAGTTCTTTCGAATGCATTCTAAGAGTGATTATTTTGCTTTGTTGATCTTGCAGAGAGCATTCACAAGTTAAAAGAGAAAGCCAAGAAGAGGAAGGGTCGTGGGTTTGGATCAGGTAAGTCACCTCATCTCCAATCTTGTGATTTTTGCCTGCTAATAAACCCTGTGCTGATGATGTTTGCTGTTTAATTTCACAGAGGAGGGAGCTAGGTCTAGAGTCAGAGAGGATTATGACACAGTAGAACAGGATGGAGATGAACCTGGACCACAGAGATGTAAGTAAAACTCACTGAACTATACAACATATTAGGGCTGCTCGAATTTGGCTAAAAATCATAATCACGATTATTTTGGTTAATACTGTAATCACGATTATGACTGGGTCCAAAACTTTATATTAGTGATTAAGATGGCAATACAGCAGAAAAAAATAAATACTGAATACTTTTATGCAAGTCTAAAGTAGTCTAACAATACTACAGAAATTGAATGTAATTATTTGGATGTAAAATAAAACAGCGTCTTCACCGTAATAGTTAAACATGCTTTGTTTCTTATTAAAACTACAAAAGCCCTTCATTCAAGAGCAGTGAGTGTTTTTTCTTTGTATTTTTGCGTTTTATTAATATTAATCACAGAGACGGCAGAAGGAATATTTGTTGCCGCTTTAAGTGCCACACAAATCCAATATACTGTTACACGTATTTTCATTCTCAACCGTTTATGATCATTTAAGACATAACTGACAAGGGTTTACATGAATAATATAATCGTTTCATCTCGATTACTGCATTTTCATGATCGTTTAAAGCAGAAATCGAAGCCGAATTACGATTAATTGCACAGCCCTACAACATATCCAAAAGGGAAATATTGTAAATCAGAGGTAATCAGGGAAGTTTGATATTAAGGCCAGACTTCTGACAATGGCTTCTCTCGCTTGATCTTTGTGATCTAAATAAAGTCAAGTGGCTGTGATTTTTAACATGTTTTGGTGTCTTTCAGCTGTTGAAGGATGGATTCTGTTTGTGACTGGTGTACATGAGGAGGCGACGGAAGAGGATGTCCATGACAAATTTGCAGAGTTTGGAGAAATCAAGAACTTGCATTTAAATTTGGACAGAAGAACCGGGTACCTTAAGGTAGGTTTGCAGCTTTATCTGCTCTGGTGTACTTTTTTTTGATATGTTGCACATTTGCATAATTCATTTCAAGTCTGTAATGTGTTTTAAAGAAGCCTCTTCTACTCACCAAGCCTGCTTTTATATGATCCAAAGTACAGAAAAATTATTGGTACTATTTAAAGTAACTGCTTCCTATTTTAATATATTTTAAAATGTCATTTATTCCTTTGATCAAAGCTACTTTTTAAGCGTCATTACTCCAGTGTCTATGCTGATTTTCTGTTCATTTTTTATTATTATCAGTATTTAAGACTGTTGAGTATTTTTTTTTCAGGATTCTTTGATGAACAAACATCAGCATTTATCTGAAAAAAAAAGCTTTTGTAACATTATACACTACCATTCAAAAGTTTGCAGTCTTTTGGAGTTTTTTTTTTAATTTTGGTTAAGAAATACTTTTTTAAATACTTTTAATTGGCAAGAATGCTTTAAATTGATGATAAAGAGATTTATAATGTTACAAAAAAATTCAATTTAATATAAGTGCTGTTTTTCTGAACTTTCTATTCATCACAGAAACCTGACAAAATTCTACTCGGCTTATTATTTAAACCACAATAATAATAATAATACATTTTTGAGCAGCAAATCAGAATATTATAATGATTTCTGAAGGATCATTTGACTGGAGTAATGATGCTGAAATTTCAGCTGAAATCACAGGAATAAATGACATTTTAAAATGTATTCAAACAGAAAACGTTTTTTTTTTTATATATATATTTAAAATGTTTCAAAGTTGTACTGTTTTTGCTGTACTTTGGATCAAATAAACAGGCTTGGTAAGCAATATATCTTTTAAGCTCCAATATTTGGGTTTAGTAATTTCACTTTAATTTAATAAGGTTATTAGTCAGTTATTGATTTCCTTTTTTCATTTTCAAAAATGTCCAATGTTATTTTTATAGGCTGATAAAAATGCTAATTTTAAAGAATAAATCCCATACAGACTTAGAGTTTTATGCATTTGAAGTCTGCATTTATCCATTTATATATTAACTATGAATTTTTCATCATAATGGCTGCTATTTTCTGTGTTGAAATAATTGATGGCAGGCTTTTGTTTTGACTTTTTTAAATTTTGGAAAAAGTTTTTTCTGCATTTATGTATTGACTCTGAAAACCTGACCAATTAAAAAACATACAATAAATATAATATTTATATAGAGTTGTTCAATCTGTGGTATGCAACAGGAATTAGGGGTGTGCTCAAAATATCGATTCTTAGATACATACCGATATAATAAAAAAAGATACAGTATCGATATTCTAGCCCTTAGTATCGATACTCCGCCCAGCCGTTAGGGGGCGCAGCGCCGCCCGCGAGTTTCAAAAAACTCATGGAGTAACAGCACAGAGAAGTGTACTAAGCTCAAAGCATGTTGACCAGCTTCTGTTTTTGAACAAAAATCTTAAGTCATAGGATAAAGCTAGCATTACCAAGAGTATCCTCAGGTTATTGTTTTGTTGCTGCAGTGATTTTTGTTCAACCTGCCTTTTTGAGGACAAACCTGGTTTAGACTTAAGATTTTAAAAATCCATCCTGTTATGAGGTAGATTTGTTGTTGTGCCAAATGTTAAAGCAAGATGTAGCATTTAAGTGATTTCATAGTGAAATATGTTATGGCAGTACATGGTGTCACAAAAAAAGAATTATAAGATTTAATAAGAAGTTAAGAATAAGAAGAAGAAGATTTTGTGCTTGTGTGAGCTCAGACTGTACCCTTGGAAAGTTAAATGTTGACATGTGGTAATTTCCAGATTAATACAATTTGTGTACAATTAATCAGAGCACTTAAAGTTGCAAATATTTAAGCAAAATGCACTTTGTTATAATGCACTTTTGTCTTCAATAAATTGAAGAAAAATGCAGAGCTCTGTTTGTTGAGTAAATGTGTTCAGCATTAACTAATTGGCTGTGGCCCATGTATTTTTATTGAATCTTATCGAATCGTGTCACATTGTATCAAATCGTATCGAGACAGCTCTGTATCGAGGTACGTATCGAATCGTGACCTGTGTATCGAGGTATGTATCGTATCGCCAGGTTCTCCAAGGTATACAGCCCTAACAGGAATACACCTGAATGTGCATGATTTTATCCACCAGATGGCAGTGTTTTAAACAGAACACACAATGTGTTTGAGCAGTGTTTCATATGATGATATTGATGCTTTCTTTTGCTTAAGCATTCCAATAATTGTCAAGGGAGCTTTCCTGTTAGGTTAATGTATGGTTGTGGCAGCTTTACATTTGACTAGTGATGCACATCTTTGATATTTTGTCTATTCAAGCATTTTCAATAAATTTGAGTGGTGGAACGGGAGAGAGACATTTTTTTTTTTTTAATTGCTTTATCATTTATTTTTTGTATGTACATGTGTGTCAGATGGAGTATGGCATGTTATGTTAATGTTAAAAACTTCAAAACTTTTAAACTCACCCTGGTCTATTCAGCTGTGTTCTGTTGGCTTTTTTAATCCCATGATGCTCTGTGAATATGAACACTCAGACCTTGTCTTTTGTGCATGTGTAATTTTTTTTTTTGTCATTGAATTGTTTTATGTATATCACTGTCAGTCATTGAGAAGCCCATTTTAGACAATCATCAGATTTTTTTCCTCAGGTCAAGCTAACACCTTAATGCATAAAATGTTTAGTTTGACTTGTTTCAAGACAAAGAATGTAAAAGGCAATTCTGGAACCAGGCAACCCAGTGGAGAAGCATCCCTTTGTTGTTTGAAACATTATCTTGGCCAATAATGAGACTTGTTTTTCATAGGGCTATGCACTGGTGGAGTACGAGACCTACAAAGAAGCCCAGGCAGCGATGGAAGGGCTGAATGGCCAGGAACTTATGGGGCAACCAATCAGCGTTGACTGGTGCTTTGTAAGAGGACCCCCTAAGAGCAAAAGGAGGTGAGTCAGTTCCTGATTCTGTTAAACTGGATTTATATACTCCGACCGTTTCACTCGCTCACACAAACTTCATTTGTAGCGGATATTTGTCTTCTATTGAATTTGGTAATGATACAGGTCGTAATAGAACATGACTAATGGACCGCTGTGCTTTTTCTCTAGGGGTGGAAGAAGACGCAGCAGGAGCCCTGACAGACGGCGACGTTGATTTTCCCCGCTTTTGACTCCAGTGTCTGTTTCCCAGCCAGTGTGGCATTGTTTTTCAAGACAGTTTGGAGTCAGATTGGAGTGTGTGTATCTCTTCACATAAGGATTTTAGTGTTTTTGAGAAGGGGGGAGTCTTAATTGTTAGTTATTCGGTAACTGTCTGTAGGTCTTTTGTTGAAGAATGACAGATGCTGCTGAAGCATACATGTGTTGAAGCTGTCGGTTTTATTTACTACTTTTTTTTTTGTACAAAGTGACCGTACACTTTAAAAATGTATGTAGACGTTCACTCATTGAAACCTATTATGATTAGCGATTTGTATATTTCCAATAAATTAATTTGGTTTGAGATCTTTGTTTGTGTCATGCTTTCCATTTGAGCCTATTCTGTTTTTTACAACCACAGTTTTTACTAAGAATTTACAAGTTTGCCATTTAACGTTTTAACTCACTGACCACAAATGTGACCCTGGACCACAAAAGTATTTTTTTTTTTTAATTGAGAGTTACACATCATCTGAAAGATGAATAAATAAGCTTTTTATTGATGTATGGATAGAACAATGAATATTTGGCTGAGATGCAACTATTTGAAAATCTGGAAAATGAGGGTGCAAAAAATCTAAATATTCTTAGAAGTTCTTAGCAATGCATATTACTAATCAAAAATTAAGTTTTGGTATTTTTATGGTAGAAAATGTACAAAATGTCTTCATGGAACATGATCTTTACTTAATATCCTAATGATTTTGGGCACAAAATATTTTTTTGACCCATACAATGTCTTTTTGGTTATTGCTACAAATATACCCATGCTACTAAGACACATAATTTCATAATTTGATAAAGTATCCTTTCTAACTGTTATATTTTGTTTTTACTTTGTCCTTGTCCTTTTTAGGGGAAAAATACATTTTTGGGAACAATTATTAGATTTACTTTGACCTATTTATGATTTATTTTTCATCAGAACTGGAATTGACACCACGGAGGAATGTCATATCTCTATTAGGAAATGTTTTTAGTCCATTTTTCCAACAAATTATAGGCGTTAACTTATCATCACAGAGGAAAAATAGCTTATGAGGTCATGCTGACAGAATATGTGGAATTGACCAGACAAGATGCTGATGACATTTTTCCAGCATCAGCAAATTACATCATGACTAAGCCGGTCCCCCTTAAATAAAATAGTTGCTTATTGCTTTGTCACTGTCACTCAGGTCCGACTTTCTTTCATAGGCTCTTCAAACCGATGCCCATCATGTACAATGTGGTTAACCAACCAGCGTGGAATACTGAGCTCCCACTCTCTTCTCACATTTGCCCTTTTCTGCCCACAGGCGGAGCTTAACAGGAAACTCCAACCGCCATTGGCTCACGCCCGTGTCTGTCAAACGCAACTCTCTCTCTGATTGGCTCAAACGGCCAGTTGAGTTTCCTTAGATGGGCGGATTTGTAGCGCCTTGGTTGACATTGTTGTTGTTGTGGGAGTAAGAATGTACTTAGTCGTCAAGTCTTTTTAAGACTAGAAGCTAGACGTATTTTTGACATTTACACAAAGCTGACTACCATATTACCCCGGGGGAAGTGATTATCTGCGACAGAAAAGCCTGGAGTGCGAGGAAATGAGAGAGAAATTCCGCGAGGCCGCTCGAGGTAAGCGCGCAACTGCATTAGCTTTAGCTACGAGAGCCCGAAAACCCCTCACGAGCGTTTTGTAACGGAACCGGGTCGATTTTCATCAGCCCCTGGGTGTCGGAGATAAAAGGAAAGTGTACGTTTACTGTTATTTCCGTTCTATCCGTAGTTTGACAGCAGATTAGATGTTTCCTTTGGAAAAACTGTAGAAAAGTAGAGCGTTAATAAGAGAAAGTTGGCCGTTAGGTCATGTTTTAGGCTGGACACTCTGAGGGGACGGTGAGCGAATGGCTGACCCTTCTTTAACTGCTGAAACTATATTAACTAACCCTCACAAACTATAAAAAGTTCATTACTAGTTTTATTAAATGCTCTTAAGTGTATATAACAAGACTTGATTCTCAGTTTGTGGTCTAACGCAATATTGCCCCTCAGCAACTTTGAGAGACACTCACTGTCCGCTAGCCGAGCAGCTAACTATCTGGTCAAGCAATGACAGTCTGGAGGAAAGACTTGTTTTAATTGTGTAGTTTTAAAGGTTTAGATTATTAAGAAGTGAACATTTTTTAGATTATTGATCACTATTGAAGCTGTCATCTGGCAGCCTATGGTTGTGGCCACTCCTTTCAGCTCACTGACCCTTCGTGCTTCATGTATTTGGTTGTCATGTATGGGTGTTATATACTGCATATATCGTGCATCATATTGTTTACTATTTGCTTTATAGACTCTAGTTTATAATGTGTGCAGTGTGTCTCATACTGATTCATGGTGTATATTACATTCACTGTATTATATGATGACCTGATCTGCATCCTCAGTTGTTGTCCTCATATGACAAATGCAGCTAAAAATCATAGTCTTGCAAATTTCGAAGTTCGCAGTCTAACACCGATTAAGAACAGAGGGTTTTCACTTACATCACCATTTGGTCAGTTACCCGGATGCGCAGCCATATTGGATATACTCGGATGTAAACAACAGTATTGATTGCGTGGTTAAAGGCACAAGATGTGAGTCCTCGCCACTAGAGGGCGCATATTCAAAACATACAAAGAAACAAAGGCGTAGTTTGATGACACCGTGATTGAATGTGGAATCATGGGAGTTGTTGTCTTCATCGACACAGCTGATGAGATCCGACGGGACTTGGGCAGAAATCATGTCCATAGACAACCTAATGTATTAAAGACTTGTTAAGGTCTCTGTAGTATGAAGCAGGGTGGTGCTGAAAGTCATGAAAGCGAAACAAGGCCGCTAGAGCAATTGCTAATGAGGGACGAGCGCAATGCACGGCTCAAAAGCAGAGTTTTTATTATGCCACAGTCAACCACTTCCGCTTTTCCGGTCATGCGTATGTAGGAAAAGCAGCACTGTTTTATCATACTAAATACATTTGAGTGTGTTAAAAGTTCTGTTATAATGCTACTCTGTGTGTTCGTCAAATGTCTGATAAAATACGTAACATATTAAAGTAGGGCTGCACGATTAACCTTTATCGCATCGATATTGAGGTTTTAACTCCCGCAATAACCTAACCTCGGGAGGCTGAGGTTTTTTCCCCCGCCTCTGACATTTGAGTGACAAACCTATTAGCCAATCAAAATGGTCGAATCTCGCGTTCCTGCCTTGCTGGCCAATTAGAAATGGCAATGGAAACAAGGTTGTATGCAGTGCACCGGCTTTCTGTCAGCAGCAAAGCAGCTAACACACAACGTGTACCTCGAATTGTGCCAATATTAAAAGCTTGTAACTGTGCAGAAATGGCCGAAGGCACTTCTTCGGTGACGGGAGAGGAAGCGGCGGAGCACTTGGTTAACAAGAAGGGTGGTACTTCAGCTGTTTGGACTTATTTTGGATTCGCGAAGAATGACGTGGAGCTAAATGAGAGTGCTAAAAGTAAAGTATGTCCTCAATCACTATGTATGTAGTTTATTTAACCCTCTGTGTCGTAAAAGTAACAACATATGTTATTCATAATTTTAGTTTTATGCACTTAAAAGTATCGAACGAACAAAAATCGAATCAAAATTTGTCAGAAAAACCGCAATTAGGTTTTTTCTCAAAATCGTGCAGCCCTACATTAAAGCGTTTTGGGATTCCCATGTTTTATGACGCCATTGGCAGGTGACGCAATGACATGGTCCGTTACACTAGTTAAAATTGCTTATTTCTATAGATTTAAACATTCTTTGAAACATTTTGGATAATGTAAGTACACAAGTCAGTGAAATATATAACACTCTTCTAGTGTTTTTTGGATATTTTAATCAAAAATCGTACATATTGTGGCTTTAATGTACTGCTGAATACGTTATTCTGCTAATTTATGCTGTCTAAACCACGGAAAAAACGTGTGGAAGCTGCTATATCTTATAGAGAAGGACTTTGTAAGCTGGAAAGGGCACAATATTTTGACAAACTAAAGTTATTAGGTGTTAAAGATCCGTGTGAGCAGTATTAATTAAGATATTAGCCTAATATTTCACGTACCTGACCCGGAAATGATAAGAAGAAACAGGAATGTTGTCAAGATTCTGGAAGTCATTGTTTAGTTTGGCCAACCACAAACGCATCTTGTTCTTCAGACAGTTTTTTGCACTTTTCTCCTTGATTTGTTAGAACTTTTGGCAGTCTATATTACTCCATATGTTATTCCTGTTACGAATGCTTAGTGCAGCCCAAAACATAACAATAATTTACTATTTTCAGCAGCAATAATCAGTCAAATATGCAAGTTTTGTTCAGTTCAGTGGCATTGCTTACATTCAGTGCCGCCAATATGGCCGATTAATAACACGTCATGAAAACACTCTATAAACAGTTGCACAGATATATTTATATTTATAGCAATAGCCAAAAATACAGTGTATGGGTCAAAATTATCAATTTTTATTTCATGCCAAAAATCATTAGGACATTGAGTAAAGATCATGTTCCATGAAGATATTTTGTAAATTTCCTACAATAAATACATCAAAACTTAGTTTTTTATTAGTAATATGCATTGCTAAGAACTTCATTTGGACAACTTTTATGGCAAATTTCTTAATATTTAATTTTTTTTTTTTTTTTTGCTGCCTTAGATTCCAAATATTGTCCTATCCTAACAAACTCTACATCAATGGCAAGCTTATTTATTCAGCTTTCAGATTATGTATAAACTTATGGACCCTTATGACTGGTTTTGTGGTCCAGGGTCACATATTACAGCATAATGACAGCTTTAATGTTTTGTTGTGTGATTGCATCCATCTCAGAACAGTGTTTTCCAGTGACCCAAATGTGTACGTGAAATTGTAAGGAATTTAAGTTAATGATCATCTTTTTCCACAACTGTCATTCTTTTGTCTTCTTTTCTTCTTCTGGTGGAATCTGACAGATCTCAAAGTGTGGGGCGCTCATTACGGAGCCCCGCTTAAAATGAAAGCTGTGGGCACTTGCTGCCATGGTTTGAATCCCTACAATGTGTGGGTACGGTTACACTCAGCCCTGAATTATTCAGCTCTGTATTTACAAGCTCTTTTGTCAGCTTGTTGTTTAGTGAAGGCAGCCACCCCTAAACATGAAAGTAGGACATGCAAACAAAGTCTTGGGGTTTTAGACAGCTTGGGCTTGTTTTTCTCTTGTGTGGACCTTGAAAATAACAGTATCTAAGCCTTTGCAGTTTAAACACAGACCCACACATCAGCGTCATTATGATTTCGTATTTGTTTTTGTACTTGCATAGTTAACAGATGAACGTGGACATTTATTTTTCAACATGTTCTGTGACAAATTAGTTTTTAAAAGTAAAAATATTCCATGCCGGTTCTAAATTAATATGAAGTCATGTAAGCTGCATGCACAATCATTATAATACAATTAGAAAAATGCAGTTTGACGTAGTTTTTTATGGAGTTTAGCATGTCACACCCCAAGACAGTTCACTAAGTAACTATTTTACGTAGTCTTAGGCTGGTATGTGTGTTTAACTGTGCTGTAGCTCTGTTAAACCTGTAGTTGTCTGTTAGTCATGGTGAAGTTCATAGGCTTTTATTTTAATTCAGGCTGTTCAGACTAATGTCATGATTGTGTGATGGTCTTGGGTTGTGGCATAAGCTGGAAATGGACTGTTTTAGACATGTTGCACTATTCTTTTTAGTGTACAGTTTACGCACTACCACACAGACATTGTGTAATACCCAGAAAAGTGTGTTGTTTTGTGTGTTGTTTTGAAGTAAACAGGTTGAAAGTTACATGATCTTAGAGCTTTTTCCCTCTGAGTCATACTCTATTTCCAGCACACCTGAAACTAAAGAACAAGAGTGGACTGTGCTTTGGAGGTCTAAACGTCATCATTTGTTAGTCTAGTACATTGCATTATAGAGTGTTTTCACGACATGTCATCAGTCGGCCATATTAGTGGCACTGAACTCGCATATTTAGCTGATTATTGCTGCTGAAAATGATTAATTATTGTCGTGTTTTTGAGGTGTACTAATTGGTTGGATCGGGAAAACATTTGGAGTATTATAAACTGCCAAAAGTTACGGAGAAGAGTGCAAAAAAACTGAGGAACCAAAAGGTGTTTGTGATTGGCCAAACTGAACCAGGATTTTCAGGGCAAGAATCTTGACAACATTCATGTTTGTTCTTATAATTTACAGTCAGGTAGGTGAATTATAAGGCTAGTATCTTAATTAATTCTGCTCGTATGTATCTTTACCACCTGTTAACTTTTAGTCTGTGAAAATATTGCACCCTTTCCTGCTTACTAAGTCCTTCTCTATATGATTTAGTAGCTTCCACACATCATTCTGTGGTTTATACAGCATAAATTAGCAGAACAACGTATTCAGTAGTACATTCACTGTGCAGTCTTTCTTTATGTTTACATCTGAGTATCACCAGTATGTGACATAAGTGCAAACCCTCTACAAATGATTGAGGAATGTTAATTTAGGAAGTGTTAATGATTAAAAACATGCTAAAATGTTCTGCTGGTAAGCATGTTTAAGTGGTCAGCATAGTTTATCAACAGAGTCAGGAATTGTTTAATAATCATTTTTGGGTTGGGCCAGCTTGCAGCATTGTGCATGTTTGTTATAAGAATGCTATACAGTCACTATTTAATAGTAATAGTGATACCTGTGGAGTGACCATGTCCTTGCCAGGATTTCTAAAATGCCTCAAATGTCATGGTTTTGGCTTTGCTTGCTATTGTTTTCATACATGCTGAAGGTAACACCTAAAAAGTAGTTTGACAAATAGCCTGCAGACATTGTACATAATTGACCACTCGTGGTCTGTGAGAAGATGGGATCTCCTTCAGAAGCATGATAACCGATGCTTATATACAGGGTTTGCACTTGGATCATGATTTGATAAGTTACCCAGATAAGCAGCCATATTGGCGATACTCGGATGTAAACAACAGCATGGATTGCTTTGATGGTTAATGTACTACTAAATACGTTGTTCTGCTAATTTACACTGTCTAAACCACAGAAAAAAACGCGTGCAAGTGGCTAAATCAATAATATAGAGAAGGACTTAGTAAGCAGAAGGCGGCAAAATATTTTGACAAACTAAAATTAATAGGTGGTAAAGATACATACAAGCAGTATTAATTAAGATATTAACCTAATATTTCACCAACCTGACCGGAAATGATCAGAACAAACACGAATGTTGTCAAGATTCTTGCCCTGGAAATCCTGGTTCAGTTTGGCCAACCACAAACACATTTTTTGCACTCTTTTCCTTGATTTGTTAGAACTTTTTCCATTTTCCAAATGTTTTTCCTGGTCTGACTGATTAATACAGCCCAAAACGTGACAATAATTGACCATTTTTATCAGCAATAATCAGCAAAATATGCAAGTTTCGTTCAATTCAGTGGCATTGTTTACATTAAGTACGACCAATATGGCCGATTGATGACGCTTGTGAAAACGTTCTATTCAGTGCTTCACATCAGTCTGTGTTTATGTGGAATTCCTTATTTTGTTTATTTATTTTTGAGAGCTTATTGTGAGCTGGGTGTCAGGTAAGAACCTGCAGGTGCTACTTGTTAATTATGAAAATTTAAGAGGTGTCCCCTCACCAGTGGGCTTGTGAACAGCTGGTGAATGAGAGCAGGTGGGGCAGCGACTCCATATCACTTACCGTGTTAGCACTGAGCCAAAATGCTCCCACAACAATCATCTAGCCCGATAAACACAGGCACTATATTAAATTGACCCGAGACCCTCAGCTTTAGACTTCTAGCTGAGTAAATATGTTTTCATTTGATATTGAGCCAGTGTGCACCATCAGCATTGTCCCTTTGCTCCAGGTGAATTGACCCTGGATAAAAGTGACTGACTGCTCACATAATGTCTAGTCAAAAAGCATCATCTTGAACTTATCTAATTGAGTGTAGCTTTAAAACCCAGGTTGTTTTTTCTAAAGCAAGGAGCTTCTAGGAACTAACTGTTCTCTTGGTTTCTCCAAAAGGCCATGTGACGTCAGCCAGTGCCCACGGTTTGATTCATTACTCTGGAGAGTCCCGTTAGCAGCATACCTCTCTGCCCTAGACCTATGCGTCAACTTCACAGCATTCTTTTAGCAACCTCTATTCTTCAGAGCTCCACAGATTATATTGTGCAACTAAAGCAGAACCTCTAGTCTTAAACAGTGGCCAGTGAGTCAAATAAACAATATCAGCCATGCAACCGTCAGTTTACCCAAGCCACCGGCACTGTGACTGTCACCGGGCCCAGTGCCTGGTGTGAAAGTGTGCTGATCACATGGCTCATTCTTCATGCCCTGAACATCAGTGTCAATCCAGAGCAGCCGTAATCCTATCCCAGAGAAGCTGTAGAGGAGTCTTTCGCCTGGGATGACATCACAGGGATTGACGCAAAGATGCCTGGCTGTCGAGTTTGCAGCACGTGGGGATTCACATGAGCAATGGATGCCTTAGGCTGTAGATCATTTGTGTTGAGTTGGTGTTGTACACACGTTAGATGAGTTGTATATATTATACACTACCAGTCAAAAGTTTTTGAACAGTAAGATTTTTAATGTTTTTTTTTGTTTTTGTTTTTTTGAAAAAGTCTCTTCTGCTCACCAAGCCTGCATTTATTTGATCTGAAGTACAGCAAAAACTGTAAAATTTAGAAGAATTTTTACAATTTAAAATAATCGTTTTCTAGTTAAATATACTTTATAATGTAGTTTATTTCTGATTTCAGAGCTGAATTTTTAGCATAATTCTGCTTCTGTAAAGCATCCGTGCTATATGAAAGTATTCATTTATAATTTATTTTCCCCAAAAAATCTTTATCTTCTTTATCTTTCAAAAAATGTACTCAACTTATCTTTTAAATACTGATAATAATAATAAAACATTTTCTTGAACGATTTTAACATATTAGAACAATTTCTGAAGGATCATGTGACACTGAAGACTGGAGTAATGATGCTGAAAATTTAGCTTTGATCACAGGAATAAATTACATTTTATTAAATATTTAAATAGAAAGCAGTTATTTTAAATTATAAAAATATTTCACAATTTTATTGTTTTTGCTGTACTTTAGATCAAATAAATGCAGGCTTGGTGAGCAGAAGAGACAAGACTGTTCAAAAACTTTTGACTGGTAGTGTGCGATTTGTTTGCTATAGAAGTATTACTTTTGCTATTTACCCTGGTGAAAAGTCACTCCTTAAATTGGTTTGTTTGAAGTGTCTTATTTGAACAACAAAGCTGCTAATCTTGACTTGCTTAAACATTTTTAACAGATAAGATTCTCTGAGTTTACTTTACGGTCATGGTAGACTTCTTTTGCTTTATGAAAGGAATCGGCAACACTAGATAAAATCTCATTAAATACATACGGCTTTTAAGAATGATGTGTAAATCAGAACTCAACCACACCCTGCTACATTAATGTGGATTGCATAACAGCATCAGAGTAAATGCAACAACTCAAATTCATCATTCAAGCAACAATAGCATCCTTTGTAGGAGCCGCCGCCAGTTTCCCATGGTAAACTGAGCATTGCACATTTTTCAAATGACAGAAGCTGCCTGACATGATCGTGCACTTCTGACGATGCCTGCTCGGATGGCTAGTTTTCTAAGGAGTGTTTGTTAAATTACATAAACGCATTAATGTTACACAGTCAGATGTGGATCATGGAAGAGGGGAAACCCAAATCATGCACACAGTACTGTATGACTCGTCGTCCAAACATTGTTTAGTTTAGGTTGGCAAACTCCCATGTGCTGTGAAAACTTTGGAGGATTGTTTGCCAGGGTCAATGAAAACATAACTGTTGTTATCTTTTATTTTTATCTCTTATTTTTGTTGTCTTAGCCATGAAGCAGAATTGCCATTGTGCTACCGAGCTGGATTTTTTTTTCTCCGTTTCCTTGACTGATTTTTGGTGAAAATCTGCGGAAGAGTGGATTTTAATGCAGTAAGTGGAGTACAGCACTCTTATTGGTAGCTGAAAGAATCTGTTGAGGCAGATGTTGTGTGGGCTTGCTGATAGGCTTATCTCTTAGTATTTGTATTGTAAGATATAAGTAGACTTTAGCAAACTCTAACTATTTTCCATACAAACTCTTTAAGCTTTTTAAAAGGCACTGCCTTCTGTAGATGTTCTAACTCAGCATCTGGTTGTTAGTATTATATAATATATACACTACCAGTCAAAAGTTTTTGAACAGTAAGATTTTTTTCAATGTGTGTGTGTTTTTTTTTTTTTTAAGAAGTCTCTTCTGCTCACCAAGCCTGCATTTATTTGATTTGAAAAACAGCGTTATTTGATTTTTTTTTTTTATTATTATTTAAAATAACTGCTTTCTATTTTATATAGCCAGTCATTCTATTTTTATTTGCTGCTTAAAAACATTTATTATTATTATTATGCTGAAAACATGTTTTACAGGTTTCTTTGATGAATAGAAAGTTCAAAAGAACAGCATTTATCTGAAATAGAAATCTTTTGTTAGACAAAAAAACTGACTCCAAACTTTTGAATGCTATAATGTTACAAAAGCTTTTTATTTCAGATAAATGCTGATCTTTCTATTCATCAAAGAATCCTGAAAAACTGTACTCAGTGTTTAAATGTTGATATAATAACAAAAATGTTTCTTGAACAAGAAGTCGGCATATTAGAATGATTTCTGAAGGATCATGTGACACTGAAGATTGGTGTAATGATGCTGAAAATGTAGCTTTGATCAAAGAAATAAATTACATTTTAAAATATATTCAAATAGAAAACAGTTATTTTAAATAGTAAAAATATTTCACAATTGTGCAGTTTTTGCTGTACTTCAGATCAAATAAATGCCGGCTTGGCAAGCAGAAGAGACTTCTTCAAAAACATTAAAAATCTTTTGACTGATAGTGTACACACTGTTTTCAGTGTCTGTCCTGAACTCAGTGACACTTCAGAGATAAAAATGAGTTGACCACCATGACATCATTTTCTTATCTTACTTCTGTACTGTATTTCTCGATAGAGGAGACTATAGCTAAAATAGAGTATTATGTAATTGACTGCGAGCTGGTCTCATTGTAAAAAAAACAAAAAAACAGTTCTCAGTCATATCAGTAAAGTGCATTGTGTTCCATGGTATTCATAACGTGGGGGTTTGCCAGATTTCTTGCCCTCCTGTTTCCCCTCTCACTGCTGTCTGTTTTGCAGACTTTACTTTGTACTTTGTTGCTTTTTTTGGACTATGATTATATATTGCTATTTATAGTAGTCAAGAACAGACTTTTCTAAACTCGGCGCTTTGCTGATAAGAGCTTGAACGTGTGTTGGAAGCTATAGTCCCGCAGAGCGCTCCAAAGATACATTTACATTTGCAAGACGTCTCTCTCATCAGACTTTTGACCCATTTCCCAATTTTAGAATTGACTTTAAAATAGTTTTTAAAATGCTAATGACAAGTGATTGATTAGGGTTTGTTTTTTCAGCACTGGTGCGAAATGCTGTCCCACAACCAAAAAACACATTTAAATAGCATTTAAGTATTCAAGTCTTACATGTTTACTAAGATCCTCCTATTATCTATTGAAACCTACAATAAATATTTAAAATATTAGTAAGCAATATATTTATAAAATCATCATTTATTGGGTAATTTCAATTGGGAGGTGGCTGTCCCGAACCCTAACTCCTAAATTTCAACTTATGAAAATGATATTGAAATAATTTTTGTTTTGTTTTTCTATTGTTGTTTTTAAAAGTATCTTTTTGAATCTTTTAAAAAGTGAAGTTAAAAAAAAATAACTTTCATAATTTACAAAGAAAAAAAAATCTCACACATTTTCTTGTCACTACCAAAACAGTGTATGTTTTAGTCCATTGGCTGAGACTGATTTTAACTACACCCCTACATTTATGATCAGGAAATTTTACTCCATAACATTTAGTTTTTATAAGTATACCACTGTTCAAAACTGCGCTAGCGAACCATGTGCTGGTTAGTATCTTTGTCCTAGGTTCAAAAGTATTTAAAATATCACACGAAACAGTCAATACAGAAACATTTGGTGAATTTTACACGACCAAAACATGTCATCATTGTTTCAGCAGTGACAAAAAGAAACACATAATCCTTTATTTGGGGGAAATCAACTAAATTTGAATACAGTTATGTAAATGTTTTTGTGTGTTTTAGTAGTATTTTAGTATGCAGATTAAAATTCTGTAATGCGATCGCTACCAAAACATTACTGTCACAACCGAAAAATGTGCAGTCACTTCCAAAACATGGGATGTTTATAGTATAAGTAAAGTATATTGAATTATCAACTAAGATGTTATGATAGTGTTTGGTTCAGTGTATTTTCAAATGAATGAATCTTCAACTTTAAAATCAGTATGATCAAATTTTTGCCTTTTACAAAGAAAAATTGGATTCAGAATACAACAAATCTCATAAATCACACTTTAAAAATGTTATTTTTATTGATTTACCACTGAAAGATTTTAATAAAATAGCAAAAAAAAAAAAAAAAAAAAAAAAAAATATATATATATATATATATATACATATACATATACACACACAATATAGATGTAAGCAAAATTTTAATAGGTCAATATAACCCTTCTAAATAAATAATTATGGCTGTTTTTCGTTGGTGACAAATTTGGGGAGAGGACTAATATTCCAAAGCTTTCTGAAAATACACTATGAAAATTAACTGCACAATTACTAGAAATGTGTACCTAGGATATTATAGAATTTGCATGCATACAAACATTTCCAACTCTGACTTTGGACCAATTCTGTACAATGGCCTATATACTAATCCACAAGGCTAGATAAGATAAAGCTTGACCTCTCTGCATTGTAAAACGTCTTGATAGCACAAAAACACATGACTGTTAAGGCCAGAGAAGGGAGGTGACAGAACATAGCATGACAAGGCCTGTGTATTCTCTTATAAAACAATTTATTTAGTTTCTATTTATGACCAGGAAATGGCAAACGCAATTGAGCATATTGATTAGGAGTCCTAGGGGACTGCATTTGGACTGTTTAGCACATTTGCTGAACTGCAAATGGGCAAATTAACAGCGACTCTACGCTCCTGCTAAACAATTGGTTTGCTTTGCACTAATGACTTTTTAATGAGGGCTGGACAGGATGCTGAAGAGCATATATCTGTGGTGCAGTCCTTGAATTTCCCCAGAGTGCACACATCCCCACCCAACCCCCGGAGACGGCCTCTTGCTTTCAGGCCTCAGTGTCTCATCGTTGCACGGCCTCTCTCGGTGCCGTAGTGAGAGGGTGCAAACTGGGTTTTGAGAGCAAACCGGCTCTATCTCCTCTATGCTGCATCTCAGAGCCCTAGCAGTGATGTTACATAATAATACTACGCATCCCATGCTTAAATGCATTACGCCAGCATCAAGCACCAAGTTTGCTGGGCTCATCAGATCTTGCAAAACGTCATCCGACTGTTTGATTCATGGAGTGACAATAATTCATTTTGGTCATGCAATTACGCTTAATGCTGTAATGTGTATGCGCAAAAAAAAAAATTCATTTTTTTTTTTTTAGCAAGAAAACTTTTTTTTTCATGTGAATTATTTTTTTTTTTTTTTTTTTTTTTTGTATTATATTTGTCTATATATGTCTTATTTTGTATTTTATTTTTATGTTACTTTTAATTTAATTTAATTTTAAATTTTATTTTGTTGTATTTTATTTTATTATTTTATATATATATATATATATATATATATATATATATATATATATATATATATATTAGTGGTGGGCCGTTATCGGCGTTAACGTGCTGCGTTAACGTGAAACTCTTATCGCGCGATAAAAAAAATATCGCCGTTAATCTATTCTCAAATTTGGGTTGGGAGCTGGGTCTAAACTACGCAAGCTATGATGACTTTCACCTTGATAGTTTAACGCGGATGTATACCGAAGACTATAGAATATGGTCGCGCATTTAAGTCTCCTCCGCCAAAACACAGACGGGGTCGCGTCGTCCTCCATTCATAAAAACCGAATCTACTATAGCGAAATCGAAATGCCACGTAAATTCGTCGTTTTTTGGATTCATAAATCAAATGTTGGTCAGTCACTTAATTCAAATCGCGATATGGACTAGTGTATGTGAAACCTGAAATGCAAAAAGACCGTTTTAATATGAATCCGATATGTTCCGTTTGCCTAGCTGTATGCATTGCGGAGACGAGCTTTTACAACACGCATACTGAAACACACGTGACGCTCCCGGTAATTTTTGGCATTTTCATCTCACATGAACAGATAAACTCAGTCTCCCAAACTGCTGTGAGTGTCACTTTTAACGTTTCATTTGAGAAAACTAGCATCATATCATACTGTATGACACAGAAACTTCACGGCAACCTGTCAAAATAAAAGTACGGTGTAACATGTAATGGGCTGGGTAGGTGTTGACGTTAAAAAAAACACAATCTAATAGGTAGAAAAATAATTTCATTGTTAGTTAGTTAGTAAACACAAGTACATCTAATTGAACATAATTTATTTTCATCAACAAATTATCATAGAACAGCTTTATGAGCTTTATGATCCATTCTCAAAGACTTTAAGTCATTATTTGGGTAGCACACATATTCTGAATGCCTTCATCAGAATTCAAATTAGCCATTTTAATCTAGATTAATCTAGATTAATTCCAAGATTTAATCTAGATTAATCTAGATTAAAAAAATTAATCTATGCCCACCCCTAATATATATATATATATATATATATATAAAAATTTTTTTTTTTTTTTTTTATGTTTGTAATTGTATTTTTTATCTCATTTTATATTTCAGTTTATTTTATTGTATTTTTTTATTTTAGTGTATTGTATTTTATTCTATTGTATTTTTGGTTTTATTTTTTATTTATTTTTACTTTTTATTTTATTGTATTTTATTCTATTGTATTTTTGTCTTATCTTTTATTTTTTTATTTAAATGTTTATGTTACTTTTTATTTAATTTAATTTAACTTTATTGTTTGTTTTTCTTTTATTGTATTGAATTTTTTTATTTTTATTTTATTGCATTTTATTTTAATTGTTGTTTTATTTTACTTTTTTATTGTATTTTTATCTCGTTATTTGTCAGTTCATTTTATTGTATTTTTATATTTTATTTTATTGTTTATTTTATTGTATTTTATTTTGTAACATTTTTTATTTTATTTTTTGTAATTGTTTTTTTATAATTTTATTTTTCAGTTTATTTTATTGTATTTTTTGTTTTATTGTATTTTTGTCTTATCTTTTATTTTTTATTTAAAATTTTGTTACTTTTTAATTTAATTTTATTGTTTGTTTTTATTTTATTGTATTTATTTTTATTTTATTGTATTTTATTTTAATTGTTGATTTATTTTACTTTTATTTTTATTTTTTTTATCTCATTGTATTTTTCAGTTTATTTTATTGTATTGTATTGTATTTTTGTTATTTTAATTGTATTGTATTTTTTTTATTTTATTCTATTTTTATTTTTTATGTAATTTTATTCTAATTTAAATTTTATTTTATTGTATTTTTTATTTTATTTATTTTTATATTTATTTTTATTTTTACATGTTTTATTTTATTGTACTGTATTGTATATATTTTTTTTTTTTTACTTTATTTAGTTTTATTTTATTTATTTATTTTTCTAAATTTTACTAGTAGGCCAGGATCTTTAAACATCAAATATGTTCCCCTTGGCTGTGTTTTTGTTGCTTCTCTCAGCATTCAGTGAGAATAGAAAAATTACTTGACACTCAAATGGTCGTGTCGCACCTGGTCAGGACATGGCGTGAGAGTGACAAGCATGAGTCAAGTTGTGATTGACAAGCAGCGTCTCCTGCTCTCAATCTCAGCAGTGGTGCTTGCTTGATACCAGTTGGGCTCATTAATGCAGCTCTAAAATCACGGGGATCATTCATTCCATTACCCTTCAGCAGTGACTTCTGCTACATCTGTCGAGGAGGTCTGCTCCAAACCTCAGAAATCATTTCATCTCAGAGTATTGCTATTATATTCAGATCATGATTGTCTGGCCTTATCAGTGTAGGTTTTGTGTTTATTCTGAGAATACTAATTTTGATTATGAGCAGCAGATGGCTGGTTAGTGTTTTATCTTGCTCATTTACACTGGTGTTTGTCACTAGTGAGTTAGGTCATTAGCTCTGCATGGGCAAACACCACCTGAAGAGAAAGCAGCATCTATAACATTTTCAATCAAACCTCTTCAGCTACTGATTTCTGGTGTCATTAACTCCACAATTGCAGACTAATGTTAGAAATATTTAAATTTGTTACATTTTGTCATACAACGAGTAAAATTAAGTGATGAAACAATTGCTCGTTTAACAAATATTTACAAAGAAACGTCAAGTAATACATTTGACTTGAATAGAAAGACCGAGATAATGTTTTCTTGTTGCCATTCAAAAGTTTTTGAACAGTAAGTTTTTTATTGTTTTTTTTTTTAGTCTTTTCTGCTCACCAAGCCAGCATTTATTTGATCCAAAGCAAAAACTATTTTTTTTCTATTCCTGTTATCAAAGCTGAATTTTTATCATCATTACTCTAGTCTTCAGTGTCACATGATCCTTCAGAAATCATTCTAATATTCTGATTTGCTGCTCAAAAAACATTATTATTATTATTATTATTATTATTATTATATTTAAAACAGCAGAGTATATATTTTTTCAAGTTTCTTTGATGAATAGAAAGTTCTGAAGAACAGCATTTATCTAAAATATAAATCTTTTGTAACATTGCAAATGTCTTTATCATCACTTTTGATTAATTTAAAGCATCCTTGCTAAATAAGAGCATTAATTCCTATACTGATTCCAAGCTTTTGAATGGTATATAATGTTTAATGTTACAAAGCTTTTTATTTCAGATAAATGCTGATCTTTCGATCTTTGTATTCTTCAAAGAATCCTGAAAAAAATACTCAACAGTTTAAAATATTGATAACAATATTTAATGCTTCTTGATCAACAAATCAGCATATTACAATGATTTCTGAAGGATCAGTAATTTTTTTGAAGTTTTTCATTTTATTTATTTAATTTTATTGTATATATTTTTATTTTATTGTATTTTTTAATTTAATCAAATTTTTAAATTAAATTTTATTTTCCATTTTTATTTTATTATATTTTTCGTTTTATTTTATTTTATTAAATAATAATAATACATGCTTCTTGAACAGCAAATCAGCATATTAGAATGATTTGAAGGATCATGTGACACTGAAGACTGGAGTAATGATGCTGAAAATTTAGATTTAATCACACAAATAAATTACAATTTTAAATATATTCAAATAGAAAACAGCTATTTTGAATAGTAAAAATATTTCAAAATTGTATTGTTTTTACTGTACCTTGGATCAAATAAATGCAGGCTTGGTGAGCTGAAGAGACGACTTTAAGGAAACATTAAAAATCTTACTGTTCAAAAACTTTTGACTTGATAGTGTACTCCCAAAAATTCATTATTTACAACTTTCTTTTACCCTTTTTTAGAATTGTTTAATGTATTGACCTATATTTAGAGCAAATTCTCTGTAACTTTTTAACAGTAGTATTTGTTTCCTCCTTTATACTTCCAAAAAGTACAGATTTGTTAATGAATAATGTACTTTTTTGTGATTTAACTAAATATTGTGACAAATGCGTGTTTTATTTGCATTATGTCTCTCATTGCACCTGCAGATATTATTATAACTCACTCGTATGTATTTTTTTAGCTTACTTTTGAGGACAAAAGCAGGTAAATGTACTGTTTTCGCCATAGAGAAGCAGATTGTTGGCATAGAGTAAGAACTTTGTCAGCTAAGACTAAGTTTAAGATGTGATGCACGGCTCCAGTCTCATATATTTATATTACCATGCATGTCATAAGATATATTGAGAAGATGTGACAAGCAAATCAGGAGAGGCATGTCAAGTCTTGTTGCATGCATCAGGGCTCAACAGTGGGGATTTTTTATTTATTTTTTTCTGCTGTCCTGGTCAGTATTTCAGGCTATTATCAGCTGCATGACAGCTATAAAACAATGACGTTATTGCTTTACGTATATATATATCCAAATGCAAAAGAACACATGCACATGATCACACTCTCACTGACCCGGGGTCATCTTTATTGTTGATGCCCTTTTATAGAGGTGCAAAGGTTACAAGCATTTGTGTTGATTCCATAAACTGATGCAAATCTTTGTTATTAGTTTAACCTGTACACAGTCGCAGTCATCAGTCATATAGGTTAGAGGGCTAGAGTCGGTGCGCAGAGCAAACACAACCGTGTTGACCTCTGCTTGTGTGTCTCTGTTTCAATGATCCTGCTATCTTAAAGCACCCACGTGTTGGCAGCAACGCATGTTATGTAACAGACAAAAGCCCGGCTAGCCGATGCAGAAAAATCTGTTGGGTGCTGTCTGTTTACCATCCATCACCTAGGTGTCTCTGGCGAAACCCCAAATGACGTAATGATGCTACACATGTGACGTTGAGTGAACGTACAAATTGCCTATAAGCTGACTCTGTAAACAACTATTCCATTAGGTCGTCTTTGACATTTTTTTTGCTCAGGTTTTCATGCAATCATGCACATGAACCTCTGTCTTTGACCATTCTGCTCATAATCTTGTCCTGGGGGCTCAAACCTCTGGAATTGCTTCCCTGTTGTGTTTGTTTGTGTTATAGAGGAGTCTGACTCACTCTAACTAATGTTATGAAAGACGCAAGGTGAGCGTGAAGCGAGCTGTATGCTACTGAGTCAGTCAAGGTTTTATTTAGCACTTCATATTTCCTTTGAACTTTGACAGGAACTGTTTTGAGTCACTAATCTTATCCCCACCCAGTGGATTAGTCTGATTAGCAGCTCTGGGCAGGAGCTGTTTGCATGCCTAGAAATCATCAGATAGAGATGTTTAATCATGTTCTAGATTCAATGGGTTCTCTTGTTTTCGCTGTTGGTCTTTCTCTAGTCGCTCTACTGTAGTTGCCAAACAAAGTCAAAGCGAGAGAGAAAGCGGCTCCCTTGCTGAAAAGGCCCTTTATGTCCATCAGTGGCACTGTGAGCCGCCTGCCTTTTTCTTGGGCGTAGAGGTGGGGAGGGCCCAGTAAGGAATCATGAGTCATGGGCATTATGTTGAAAAGTTTGAGTCAGAGCTTAAAGGGAGGCAACGGCAGCGCTGACAGGATGTACCATTACAACAGGGAGGGGAGATTTAAAACTCGGGAACTTTTGACTGCACGGTGTCATCATCTACATGTGACGTTTGTGTTAGCAAACCTATAAAGTGTAATCGGCCGCAGTGAATCACTATTTAAGAGGTCAGAGGATTTACATTAACATTCTTGTTTGAGTTGATTTGCATTTTCCTGTTGAGGAAGATGTAATTGCTGCTTTAATTTGATCTGTCATCCATAAAGCTTTGTTGCTTCAGCAGACATTTGAAATGCTTTGCAACTGAACTGCCTGAATAAAGCATTATGAAAGGGCTGCTTGATGTTCAAGAAAAATGTGATTAGTTGTTAAATGTGATATTTGTTATGCAATACAAATAAAAAATTATATTTGGCATTTAAAAACTGATCTCTGCCAATAGTTGACTAATAACAAATCTTGTACTTGTAATTTTTTTTTTTTTTTTTTAAGTAATATCATTCCTTTTATATTTAATTGTGTGTTTGGGGTTGCTTATTTTTTGGACTTTGACAAAATAAAACCGCGCAAGTGAAAGTGTGATCTGTGTTATGATATTTCTCTGTATGAGTCATAGACTCTTTAAAACACAATCTTTTAGCCTAGGGTGAAGTCAATATGTACATCAACAACACTGGAACAAATATAATTAGGGATGCACCGGAATTTTTGGCCGAAGCTGAACAAAATTAAACACTGGGCCGAAGGCCGATTACCGAACACGTTTTTCATGTCCACCCCCCCCCCCCCCATGTATTTTGCCAATTTTTTCACCATTGCATAAATTAAATAGCCAAAATGTGCTTTTTACAGTTTTGCTATGCTTTTAAAAAAAATGATTTAAAAATGTTTACTTAACACTGTACATTTTAAACATTCTAGTCGACATTATAGCCTACCAACAAAGCACAATTAAAAAGTTAGTAAAATAATATTCTTTGGCCATTTTTAAGAGCCCCTTCTTGAATCAGGCATGTGTTTTTTAATGTACAAATAACTGCAGCCTTGTTGAGCAAATAATAAATGTGTTAATAGAGCTGTTGTAATGACTGTTATCATTATTTTTTGTCTTTTTTTATTTTATTTTACAGAACAACAGTAAAATCACAATACTAACATTTATGAATGTTGACTTTTAATTTGGCAGAAACCCGCAGGACTACTCAGTACTACTTTTTGCTGACAGCAGCAGATTTATGAATGATTCTCAACTCATCACACAGATCGTGCTTTGGACTTTGAACCCTGGCTAACAAGCTTGTGCAGCGCTATCAAAATAAATACAATTTGTGTGTGTATTAGACAACATAACTTAATAACATAAGTTTGTTTATTAATGGTTTAGGGCTATTTTGCGATTTCAGTCATCATGCAGTAACCAGCAACAACCACCCCTTTCTTTTCTCATCCAAGACATGCGATGCAGTACTGTCTGTCTTTCTCTGACAGTTTTAAGCTTCCACACTGCCGATATGTTTGCTGCATTAGTGCACTTCTCTGTTTGATCGCGTCACGTCATTTTTCCGGTATAATTTATTTCGCTTATCAACGAAAGGGCTTTTTTTGCTATTTTCGCCTGAATAATTTCAGTTGCCAAACATTTGGTGCATCCCTAGTCAATATATACAGTAACAACACTTTGGGACGAATAAAATGTAATATAATGGGAAAATGTGTAAATGGTGTTCTGTGGTACAGCAGGATTGTGTACCCAATTTATTTTCTGCTCTTTGCATCACCATAAACGTAACTGTTTGGAGTATTTAAATCATCGACTGCAGATTTTTTAGATATGCAAATTGGGTTATGGACTTTGTCCATTTTTCAATCATCACAATGCTTTTCTACGCTGGCTTCTCAGCTGACCATCTCTTTGTGTCAGGATGCTTTGGGCAGTGCAGTTTGAGGCATAATGGTTTAGAGCTGTTATGTGCGTTTGATTTTCTGCAGCCTTCAAGTCATGTTGAAGTGAATGTACACTACAAGTCAAAAGTTTTTGAACAGTAAAAAAAAAAAACATTAAAAATCTTAAAGAAGTCTCTTCTCACCAAGCCTGCATTTAGTTGATCTGAAGTACAGCAAAAGCAGTAAAGTTCTGAAATATTTTTACTATTTAAAATGACTGTTTTTAGGAACAAAATGTAATTTATTCCTGTGATTTCAAAGCTGAAATTTTAGCATCATTTCTCCAGTGACATGATCCTTCAGAAATTATTCTAATATTCTGATTTGCTGCTCAAAAAACATTTATTATGTTAAAAACAGCTGAGTAGAATTTTTTTTCAGTTTTGTTTGAATAGAAAATTCAGAAGAACAGCATTTATCCAAAATAGAAATCTATTGTAACATTATAGATGTCCTTTTTGATCCATTTAAAACATCCTTTCTAAATAAAAGTATTAATTTCTAAATTAATAAAAACATAAGCTTTTGAATGGTCTAGTGTATGATGTTACAAAAGCTTTTTTATTTCAAATAAATGCTAATATTTCTATTCATCAAAGAATCTTGAAACAAATTTAAATATTGAAATATTCATAATAATACTAAATGCTTCTTGAACCGCAGATCAGCATATTAGAATGATTTCTGAAGGATCATGTGACACTGAAGAGTAATGATGCTAAAATTATAGCTTTGATCACAGGAATAAATTACATTTTAAAATATATTCAATTAGAAAGAAAGAAATTATTTAAAATAAAAAAAAGCAATTCACAATATTTCTGCTTTTGCTGTATTTTGGATCAAATAAATGCAGGCTTGGTGAGCAGAAGAGACTTCTTTAAAAACATAAAACCTTTGACTGGTAGTGTATTCTATGAGACAAGTGCACATGAATAGTATATTCTGTGTTGTACTATTGAAAGTCCTGACCGTCTGGAATAGGGCATGTGAATTTAAGAATCATGGCGGTTTAAAAAAAAAATGGTTAGTAAGCTGTAATTGTGAATATTAACTGTACAATTTAGTCTGTGTGTTTTGTGTGCTGTTGATGAGGAATGGCTATAAAGCCTGCTAGAAAATAGTCCTCATTTTGCCAGCTTATGAGGCGGCAGACTTGCGTGACAAAACAAAATTTTCCATCATTATCTATGTATCATGCTTGTGCTGACTGAGGAAGCATCAATTACACACATTATTTGCTCTTTATTGTTACATTCGAAAGCTTCCTGTCTTACATAAAATACAAAAGAGGTACATGAACAAAATTGCTAACACAGCCATTTTATTCAGGCTAAATGACTAGTCTGAACTAAAATCATTTGAATGCACAAGTTTATAATTATGACTTTCAAACGCTCAAGTAGGAACTTCTCATGAGGATTAAAGAATCAATAAAAATCTCTTCTCACTAAGCCTGCATTTATTTAATCCAAAGTACAGCGAAAACAGCAACATTTTAAAACGTTTTTACTATTTAAAATAAATGTTTCCTATTTTAATATATTTTAAAACAAAATGTATTCCTGTGATTTCACAGGAATTTTTAGGATCATTACTTTAGTCATGTAATCTTTCTTAAATCATTGTAATATTCTGATTTGCTGTTAAAAAAATATTAAAGAAATATATTTTGTAACATTTGATCAATTTAAAGCATCCTTGCTAAATAAAAGTATTAATTTCTATAACCACCCCCCTGCAAAAAATACGGACTACAAATGAAAATATAAATGTCCTTAATTATCACTTTGGATCAATTTAATGTTTCCTTGCTGAATACAGGCGTTCATTCACCAAGTGTTCAAAAATTGAAATCTTGCTCACCCCAAACTTTTTTGTTTATGTTGCAAAAGTAAAATTGCATTATCACTGGTGAGGTTAGCCCTTTCATTGATTTTGTGTGTGTGGGTATTTTTTAAATTTTTTACTCAATATTTCATTAAATTATTTTTTTATCTGCAGTTATTGAAATACCATCATTTGGGACTTTAAAATGTGTTTAAAACAGCGGTATCATAGTAGCCATCTTTCTAATGAATTGCAAATTCTCTGTAATGCAAACTGAAGCGTTCAGCTGAGCTCCACAGCAGAGGTCACAGGAAAGACATGTGACTGCTGGAGTCAACAGATCTCTGGTAATGTGCACCAATATGATGCACAGAGCCAAGGCTTAAACATGGCCTCACTGTGTGTTTTCGTCTCTTGCTCTTTAGGTGTGGCCGAAACGGTCCTTCTGCTGTGAGGGAGAATTGCTCTCCTGTCTTTTCTCTCTCCTGATGCTGCCTTCTGCACTGTAAATTCATGATCACATGACTTTGGATATGGACGCGGTCCTGTCCGACTTTGTCCGTTCTACTGGAGCTGAACCTGGACTGGCCAGAGACCTGCTGGAGGGTGAGTCAAAACCATCCTTTTTCCTATTATAATCTGTGACTTAAAATATAATAATAAAAAATGCATGTATATTATGTAACTTTCCTTGATTATCATCTATATGTTGTATAACTATGTTATAAAATTATCATTATTATGGTTACCATTCTGACTAATTCTGTTTGGGTGAGCCATGTGGAGTTCAATATGGCGTCTACCCTGACTAAGGTCTTTGATCAAGTGATTGCATAAGAGCAAAAAACAGTTGTTTAAGCATCCACAGTTGAAGTCAATCATTTACATACACCTTTTACCAAAATAAGAAGGATCATACAAAAAGCATGTTATTTTTTGTTTACTACTGACCTGCATAAGATATTTCACATAAAAGACGTTTACATATAGTCCACAAGAGAAAATAATAATAAAAATTACCCCGTTCAAAAGTTTACACACACTTGATTCTTAACACTGTGTTTTGTTTAGTGACAGTTGTTCATGAATCCCTTGTTTGTCCTGAACAGTTAAACTGTTCTTCAAAAAATTCTTTCAGTTCCCACAAAGTCTTTGGTTTTTCAGCATTTTTGTGTGTTTGAACCAGAGATGTTCACAAGTTTTTAACCTGGAGTCTGAGTCAAGTCTGAAGTCTTTGTTCCTGGAGTCTAAATCAAGTCTCGAGTCGAATCTTAAGTCATTTAATGGCTCACTAAAAATCTCATTCACAATTCTCATGTATTGAAATCTTCCTACTTACGAAGCTGTTTTATTGGCTATAGAACCATACAAATAAAAAAAATATTTTTTTAATATAAGTCAGGGGTATTCAATTAAAGTTCCATGAGGCACGGCCTCTATATTTTATTCCAAGCAGAGGTCCGGACAAAAAATACAAAAAATATTTTGACATGTATTGTATTTACATTTAGATACATTTGAGGCCATGAGACAAAAATACTGTTTCCTTTCAGGGTTTTCCTCCTGAAATCTATACTTTTTTTAAATTAAAAGCATTATCTACAAAAAATGTCTACAATAATCAAAATGTTCTCATCTGGAACAGAAAAGAAAGGTAACCAGCAGTTTCAAAGTTTAAGTTCTATCCCAGCCACCTAACAACAATATTCCTAATTATAATTAGCCTACTTGATTATTTTGAATGTGCTTAGCCTAAGCCTACAGATTAGTAATGCTAAATTTAGATCAGAAATATCCGGTTTGAACAGTTAGAGTCATAGGTTATTGATAGATAAATAGATAGTAAGAAAAATAACTAGATTTGCAACATTGTTTTTACTGCTGTGTTTTAGTGAATGTAATCTACAATTTTGCTGCTCACCGTGTTTCTGTTGTTAAAATAACCATGTCATGGCGCCGGCGCGTGTCTGGATTTAGAGAGAAAGTGCACGGAGCTGAAAGGACTCGAATAAAGTGTGTTTGGCTTTAGATTAAATAGTAGAGTATATAGCACTAAAATATATTTGCCATAAACGACACTGAGCACTTGTTACATGATCCGCTCCGCTGTTTTGACGCGCTGCTCACTTAAAATTGTGCTGCTGTTGCGGCTCGTGGATGCCAAGGTTTTTTAATATCAGTTATATATGTATATAAGGATAAAATAGTTGAGTTGCTCTTAAAATATTCACAAGGCCTTTTCCTAGAGTGGAGTCATGGCCTGGAGTCATTTTAGGTTGAGTCTGAAGTCAAGTCTGAAGTCTATAAAATGTGACTCGAGTGCCCATCTCTGATTTGAACCCTTTCCAACAAGGATTGTATGATTTTGAGATCCATCTTTTCACACTGAGGACAACTGAGGGACTCATATACAACTATTACAGAAGGTTAAAATGCTCACTGATGCTTCAGAAGGAAACACAATGCATTAAACTTTTTGAATTTGAAGATCAGGGTAACTTATACTGAGGTCTTCTGAGGAACATGCATGTATCTTCTGTAGCTTCTGAAGTGCAGTAATAAATAGGAAAAATATGATATTTAGGCAAAATAAGAAAAATGTATACACCTTTATTCTGTTCAAAAGTTTTTACCCCCATTGAAATGCATTGTTTTTCCTTCTGAAGCATCAGTGAGCATTTGAATCTTCTGTAATAGTTGCATATGAGTCCCTCTGTTGTCCTCCGTGTGAAAAGATGGATCTCAAAATCATACAGTCATTGTTAAAAAGGGTTCAAATACACAAAAATGCTGAAAAATCAAAGAATTTGTAAACTCATGAACAACTATCACTAAACAAAAAACAGCTGTGGATCATTCAGGTGACAACACAGTATAAAGAATCAAGATGTAAACATCTTGTATGTGAAATATCTTAATCAGGTCAGTACTAAATAAAAATAACATGCATTTTGTATGATCCCTCTTATTTTGATCATATATTTTGCAGATTCTGCGAGGAGGATGTAAACTTTTGACTTCAACTGTATATGAACGTGCAGTAAAGCCTTAACAAACCCTGCACATGTTGCCTAGCAACACTGCAGATAAGAGAATGAGTCAAAATATGTATATTCCTGCAGTATGCATGCTTGAGAGTCGGTACTGACCAGTATTTGCACGATCGACTGCAGCGGAATCTGTCATTGACTTTTGCTGCAATGTTGGGTTAATATTTAAACTCCTAAGCAGAGGTGCAGTGGAACTATGAACTCTTTATTTTCTTGCACGCTTCTCCTCACAGGAAAGAACTGGGACCTCTCGGCTGCGCTGAGTGACTTTGAACAGCTGAGACAAGTGCACGCTGGGAACCTCTCATGCACCTTTGCTGAGGAGAGAGACTACCCCTCTATTGAGAAGGAGTTAGCGCGAACGGGGCGGCCTCTCTTGCATCGCCAAGATGATGTTGTGCAAGGTACAAAAAGCACTAGAACACCTGTCCGCTTGACCTGACCTTAATTCTCAAGTGTGTTATTTAATTTATGTAAATGATTTACTCTTAGTTGCATATGATGTCATTTCAAAGCCTTGCTCACTCTCACCTGACTAACGTTGTTCTCGAATTGAAGGGAGTGGAGGGCTGATAAGAATAGGTCGACCAGATAATAAGTTACTAGTATCTAGTTCCATATTCTCCAGTATACGCAGTAATCTGAACATGTATCATGGCAGCAGCCACGGAGAAGCGATTGTCGAGGGGAATCTCTCACGCCAGCTCCACCATTGTGTCTCTGGCCCGCTCACACGTGTCCAGTACGGGCGGCAGCAACGAGCAGCTTCTGGATACTCCGCTCTGCACCTTCCAGTTGCCTGACCTCACCGTCTACCGAGACGACTTCCGCGGCTTCATCGAGAGAGATCTCATTGAGCAGTCCATGATGGTGGCGTTGGAGCATGCTGGTTAGTCATTTTGTTTCAAGTATCTCTCCTCCAACAGCTAAACCAAATATTTTGATATTATGAGTCAGATATTTTAAACACAACATTTCAGTTAGCTGGATTTCTACATAAGCATCCTGACTAAAATGTCACTTCATAAGTGACTGATTTGAAATGCCTTACATAGGCAGCATATAGTGCTTCTCATGTGACGCACACAGGAGTGTGCCATTAGTGTGATACTCTTAGCTTAAACATACATAGCACATACAAATAATGAATAAAAATAGTTATTTCTAAATTAAATTTAGGGGTTGAACTAATTATGAATAAAGTTTACTTAAGAAGATATTTCATTTGGTCCACTGTAGGACTACTTTAATGTTTTTAGCCACAGATTTGAGAGATAATTGTCATAACCTTTGCTTTTTTTTTCTTTTTTTTTTTAACAGGACGGTTGAACTGGTGGACTCGTTTGGGGACTGCCTCTCAGAGTTTATTACCCCTGGCTACAAGTGGTGATGGGAACTGTCTGTTACACGCTGCCTCACTGGGTAAGTGCTTAAACAGTTGTTTTTTTTTGTTTTTTGTTAGCCAGTGATCAGCACAGAACATTTGAGTTTTTATATACAGTATGACACAAAAGTGAATACACCCCTCACATTTCAGCAACCATTTTAGTATCTTCTCAAGGGACAATACTATAGAAATGAACATTAGATATATTTTAGAGTAGTCAATGTGCAGCTTGTATAGTAGTATAGATTTATTGTCCCCTGAAATTTACTCAACATACAGCCATTATTGTCAAAATAGCTGGCAACAAAAGTGAATACACCCAAAATGTCAATATATTATGTTAGCACCATTGTTATCTGGCACTGCCTTAATCATCCTTGGCATGGAATTGACCAGAGCTGCACAGGTTGTTGCTGGGATCCTCTTCCACTCCTCTATAATGACGTCACAGAGCTGCTGGACGTTAGACACATGGTGCTTCTCCACCTTACATTTGAGGATGCCCCACAGGTGCTTAATAGGGTTCAGGTATGGAGACATACTTGGCCACCCCTTCACCTTCACCTTCAGCTTCAGCTTCCTCAGCAAGGCAGTTGTCATCTTGGTGGTGTGTTTGGGATCGTTAACAAGTTGGAAAACTGCCGTTCGGCCTAGTTTCTGGAGGGAAGGCATCATGTTCTGCTTCAGAATGTACAGTACATAATGGAATCCATGTTTCCCTCAATGAACTGCAGCTCCCCAGAACCAGCAGCACTCATGCAGCCCCAGACCATGATGCTACCACCAGCATGCTTGACTGTAGGCAAGACACAGTTTTCTTGGTACTCCTCACCAGGGCATCACTACACATGCTGGACACCATCTGAGCCAAACAAGTTTATCTTAGTCTCATCAGACCACAGGACATGGTTCCAGTAATTCATGCTCTTGGACAGGTTATCTTCAGCAAACTGTTTGCAGGCTTTCTTGTGAGCCAGCTACAGAAGAGGCTTCCTTCTGGGATGATGCCTATGCAAACCGACTTGTTGCAGTGTATGGTCTGAGCACTAACAAGCTGACCTTCTACTTCTGCAACCTTTAAAGCAATGCTGGCAGTACTGACGCACTTCGTTAATCGACCCTTGCAATGCCTGTTCCGAATGGAACCCTTCTTGGAAAACGTCTGTATGACCCTGACCACTGTAGTGTAACTCCGTTTCAGGGTGTTACTGAACCTCTAATAGCCTTGGCCATCTTTGTGGAGAGCAACAATTCTAATTCTCAAATCCTCAAGAGAGTTCTTTGTCACTAGGTGCCGTGTTGAACATCCAGTGGTCAGTATGAGAGAATTGTAAAGCGCCTAATTTTACTGCTCCAATGCAAGATACACAACTTTGTATGGTCCTGTCAAGCAGACAAAAACATAAACATGATGAATAGGACATGTGGCTTTGCATGGTTAAAAAAAAAACATACTGCTGTTATCACTCACTTTTGTTGCCAATTTTAACAATAATGGCTGTATGTTGAATTATTTTCAGAGGACAGTAAATCTATACTGCTATACAAGTTGCACACTGACTACTCTAAAATATATCCAAGTTTCATTTCTATAGTATTGTCCCTTGAGAAGATATACAATGGTTGCTGAAATGTGAGGGGTGTACTCTCTTTTGTGAGATGTCAATGACTAAACGCGCCTCACAACATCATGCGATTAATCGTGCAGTCCTACTGTATATGTGACCCTTGACCACAAAGTCAGTCATAAGGGTATATGTATTTTAAATATTTATTTTAAGGGTTGAATCTGAGGATGCAAAAAAATCTAAATATTGAGAAAATCCGCTGTAAAGTTGTCAAAATGAAGTTCTTAGCAATGCATATTACTAATCAAAAAATTAAGTTTTGATATTTATGGTGAGAAAATTTTGCAATTATCTTCATGGAACATGATCTTTACTTTATATCCTAATGATTTTTGGCATAAAAGAAAAATCAATCATTTTGACCCATACAATGTTTTGTTGGCTATTGCTACAAATATACCTGTGCTACTTAAGACTGGTTTTGTGGTCCAGGGTCACACATTGTGAGCTTTCTGAGAGTTTGTTGCCGTCCCATATAGCTTTGAGTTTATAGGCAAAAAAAAACATTTATTCTTCCCGGGAATTAATGTGTTATTGAAAATAGATGCTTATGGAGTTCTATACAGAAGATTTTTTTTACCGTATTACATTTGTAGCGTAATTATGTAACTATTACGTCCAAAGCAACACTGCAAGGACTGCATACTTGCCTAGAAACCACTGCCAGATGTAATCTTAAGATATTAATTCAGTAATTCTGTTATGCAGGTATGTGGGGCTTTCATGATCGAGACCTGATGCTGCGGAAGTCTCTCTATGCACTGATGGATCATGGGCAGGAGAGGGAGGCTTTGAAGCGAAGGTGGAGATGGCAACAAACCATGCAGAACAAAGAGGTTAGAGCACTTTATCTGTTGGTTCAATTTGTACAAACAGATAGCAACAGATAACGCTAATCAATTTACTATCAGGCTTCAAGTAAAACATACACTACTATTGAAAAGACTGGTAACACTTTACTTAAGGCCTTTATACATAATGCATTATAAAAGTAGGTTTAATGCATTAATTATGCCTATGCTTAATAATGAGCCTTATGATGCATTGTATGACCTAATGAATAATTTTAACAACAGTTCTAATACCTTATAATACTTATCTGTTCTTTGTTACACCTTTTAGAAACTATAATACATTAAAACACATGACAAACAAGTCTGCAAATATTATAATGCATTTTAACTTTAGTTATACAAGTTTCAGTCATCATTCAAACAATTAAAAACTAGGTCAGGAAGATATTAAGGGAAAATGAGAGCATAAAATCAGTGAAAGAAATAGAATTTTTATTTATTTATTTTTACTTTTTATTTATTTATTTAAATAATGACTTATGTAAAGATATAATGCACTACAATGTATATTACGACATTACATTCTTAAGAAATAAATACTTTTATTTAAGAAATAAAAAATGAGAGCAAAGACATTTGTGACCCTGGACCACAAAACCAGTCATAAGGTTAAATTTGACAAAACTGAGATGTATACATCATATGAAAGCTCAATAAATAAGCTTTCTATTGATGTATGGTTTGTTAGGATAGGACAATATTTGACTGAGATACATCTATTTGAAATCAGAAATCTGAGGATGCAAAAAAATCAAAAAGACTGAGAAAATCACCTTTAAAGTTGTACAAATTAGGTTCTTAACAATGCATATTACAAATCAAAAATTACATTTTGATATGTTTACAGTAGGAATTTTACAAAAAATCTTCATGGAACATGAACTTTACTTAATTTCTTAATGATTTTTGGCATAAAAGAAAAATCAAAAATTTTGACCCATGCAATGTATTTTTGGCTATTGCTACAAATATACCCCAGCGACTTAAGACTGGTTTTGTGGTCCAGGGACACATTTCTATTTTAAATATACTGTTTTTTTTAAACTTCCTATTAATCAAAGATGAATTTCCACAAAAATATTAAGCAGCACAGCTGATTTTATATTTGATATTAAAAAGAAATGTTTCTTGAGCAGCTGTAGTAATTATGCTAAAAAGTTCAGCTATTTTTGATCAAATAAATTAAACTTTTTTTTATCTGATAAATGAAGGGAAAAAAATATATACATACAGTACAGACCTTTGAACCATAGTTTTCTTTATTTTCATGACTATGAAAATTGTAGATTCACACTGAAGGCATCAAAACTATGAATTAACACATGTGGAATTATATACATAACAAAAAAGTGTGAAACAACTGAAAATATGTCATATTCTAGGTTCTTCAAAGTAGCCACCGTTTGCTTTGATTGCTGCTTTGCACACTTTTTGGCATTCTCTTGATGAGCTTCAAGAGGTAGTCACCTGAAATGGTTTTCACTTCACAGGTGTGCCCTGTCAGGTTTAATAAGTGGGATTTCTTGCCTTATAAATGGGGTTGGGACCATCAGTTGTGTTGTGCAGAAGTGTATATATAGTATATATAGAATTAAATGTTGTGTATAGAATTAAATATTATTCCACATGTGTTAATTCATAGTTTGCCTTCAGTGTGAATCTACAATTTTCATAGTCATGAAAATAAAGAAAACTCTTTGAATGAGAAGGTGTGTCCAAACTTTTGGTCTGTACTGTATATATATTACCAACCCCTAACCTTTGAACAGTAGTTTTTAATTATGAAAACTAGAAAATCTTCTCAAATTTGAACTTGGTTTTAGCATATTGTTTATGTGTGTGAATCTATGTGCAGTCGGGACTGGTTTACACAGAGGAAGAGTGGCAGAAAGAGTGGAATGAGTTGTTAAAACTGGCATCTAGTGAACCCAGGATACACTACAGCACCAACGGCAGCAACGGGTGTGTTGATTTTGCAATCTGATTTTATTTTCTGCAGTGAAAGCTGTAAACAGAGGTTTTCTGGAGTGTTTTGCTCATGCTGTGAGTGTGTTTTGTGTCCTGCAGTGCCGAGTCACAGGAGGAGCCGGTGTATGAGAGCCTGGAGGAGTTTCATGTGTTCGTTCTTGCTCACGTACTCCGCAGGCCGATAGTGGTGGTGGCTGACACCATGCTGCGGGACTCTGGGGGAGAAGGTAAATAAGGACAGAATATTCATTCCATTTCTTAAAGGAGAAGTTCACTTCCGGAACAAAAATGTACAGATAATGTACTCACTCCCTTGTCATCCAAGATTTTTCTTTCTGTAGTTGTAAAGAAATTGTTTTGTGAGGAAAACATTTCAGGATCTTTCTCTATATAGTGCATGTCTATGGTGCCCCCGAGTTTAAAAATCCAAAATGCAGTTTAAATGCGGTTGTAAACAATCCCAGTCGACGAACAAAGGGTCTTATCTAGCGAAACGATCAGGTTTTTTTTTTTTTTAATTTGTAAAAATGACAATTTACATACTTTTCAGCCTCAAATTCTCGTCTTGTCTTGCTCTGCCTGAACTTTGTTTTTTCCGGTTCAAGACAGTTAGTGTATGTCAAAACTCCCATCTCATTTTTTCCCTCAACTTCAAAATCACCCTTCCTCGCTGTTTTACCTTTTTTGTTAACACTGGGTCTGTACTACTGCAGCAATGTAGGATGATTTTTGAAGTTGAGGAAGAAAAGATTTTTTCCACCCTGTCTTGAACCGGAAAAAACAGAGTTCAGGCACAGCAAGACAAGACGAGCGTTTGAGATTAAAAAGTATATCAATTGAAAAAAAACAACAAAAAAAAAAACCCGATCGTTTCGCTAGATAAGAACTGCATTTAAACTACATTTTGGAAGTTCAAACTCGGGGCACCATAGAAGTCCAATATATGGAGAATTTTTTTTCTCAAAAAACATAATTTCTTTACAACTGAAGAAAGACCTGAACATCTTGGATGACAAGGGGGTGAGTACATTATCCTTAAATTTTTGTTCTGAAAGTGAACTTCTCTAAATTAGGGGAGTTTGATGCATTTTAAAATGCTTTAACATTCACAACTCAAAACTGCCTTTCTTATCTATTGAAGCTAAGTTGCAAAAACGGCTTGGTCGTAATCTTCATGGTTATAATGTGACTATGAGAACATTAGCATGACTATGAATATGAAAGTGTTGACTATGTCCCCTTTAAATAATGCATTTTCCATTTGTCGTACTATTTTATAAGCAAAGCTTATCGTTTTTATCTGTTGTTTAGCTTTTGCACCAATCCCATTTGGAGGGATTTACCTGCCCCTGGAAGTACCAGCCAACAAGTGCCACCGCTCCCCTCTAGTTCTGGCATATGACCAGGCCCATTTCTCTGCCCTGGTCTCAATGGAGCAGAAAGACAGTTCCAAAGAACAAGGTGAGGAGTGGTTTATATGTAGCAAATCTGTTTGCCTTTTTTATGGCTCACGCAATGTGCTGTTCTTGCCTGATAAACCAGTTTTAAAAGCAAGACAGAACAAAATCTGCAATATTTTATCGTTTCCAGAAAGTCTTTATCCACTTTAATCCAGCTTATTTCTTCAAAGGCCTTTGGGACTGTAGTCTTAAAGTTCATTTGAATACTGTATTGTGTTTGTAAATAAACCAAATTATAAATAACCAGGGAAGTAGTGTAATTCAGAATGGTACTGACCAATTGTTACCTTTTGTTTGGTAAAAACCTCCGCAGTTGTGATCCCACTGACGGACTCGGATCATAAGATGCTGCCTTTGCACTTTGCTGTGGATCCTGGAGAAGACTGGGAATGGGGCAAGGATGACAACGATAATGTGATGCTAGCAAGGTAGAATTTCATTATGCACATGTTCTAGGTTTAAAATAATTTGCTTTGTTACATTTAATTCGGTTTGCTAATGTATAATGTAATTTTTAAGAGTTTTTTGTTTGTCCTTTACATAAACTTCAAAGTGTCCCAGCTTTTTGAAGCACTCATCACGTTCTTTGCTCCACTGTCCATTGTGCAACCCTCTGTACAAGTGTGACACCTAGTTCAATGAATCGATCTATTGGAATTTAAAAAAAAAGCCCATGCACATGTATATACAGTTGAAGTCAAAAGTTTACATACACCTTGCAGAATCTGCAAAATGTTAATTATTTTAGCGATATAAGACATATCATACAAAATGCATGTTGTTTTTTCATTTAGTCCACAAGAGAAAATGATAGTTAAATTTATAAAAATTACCCTGTTCAAAAGTTTACATACACTTGATTCTTAATACTGCATTGTTACCTGAACAGTTAAGCTGCCTGCTGTTCTTCAGAAAAATCCTTCAGGTCCCACAAATTCTTTGGTTTTTCAGCATTTTTGTGCATTTGAACCCTTTCCAACAATGACTGTATGAATTTGAGATCCATCTTTTCACACTGAGGACAACTAAGGGACTCAACTGCCACTATTGCAGAAGGTTCAAACACTCGCTGATGCTTCATAATGAAAAACAATGCATTAAGAGCCGGGGGTGAAAACTTTTGAGTAGAATGGAGATGTGTACGTTTTTCTTATTTTGCCTAAATATCTTTTTATTTTTCATTTACTGCCCTTCAGAAGCTACAGAAGATACTTGTATGTTCCCCAGAAGACAAAATAAGTAACATTTACCCTGATTTTCAAATTCCAAAAGTATTCACCCCTGGCTCTTAATGCATTGTTTTTCCTTCTGGAGCATCAGTGAGCGTTTGAACCTTCAGTAATAGTTGCAAATGAGTCCCTCATTTGTCCTCAGTGTAAAAAGATGGATCTCAAAATCATACAGTCATTGTTGGAAAGGGTTCAAATACACAAAAATGCTGAAAAACCAAAGAAGGAACCTGAAGGATTTTTCTGAAGAACAACAGGCAGTTTAACAGATCAGGACAGACAAAACACAGCTCTGTGGATTATTCAGGTAACAGCACAGTATTAAGAATCAAGTGTTTATGTAAACTTTTGAAAGGGTTAATTTGTACATTTTACATACTTGCGTTCTGCAAGGTGTATGTAAACTTTTGACTTCAACTAGTTAAGTTCAACGGACAGCATTTTTGAGATGCTGTCAGTTACCACAGACAATAATTCAGACTCAAAAGAATAACAAGCATAAATAGTTTACAGTAATAACCGTGCATGTTAAGTCTGAAACGAGACATTTTGTTTTAAAGCAGAAATCCACTCATCTTTTTGTTAAAATTATATCAGTAATTTCCCCATGCTTATTTTTGCGTGTTTATACAATCTGAGGGGTGAGTCAAAATTATTTCTAGTGGTAATCAACCGCGTGTCACACATGCCATCTGTAGATTTTCACTTGTTTTAAGCCTGGAACATTCCTGTAATTGCTGTGTGTTGTGCATATACCAAATTTGCTCAGAAAAATGTTTTCAAAGTATTTAGGTTATTTGGACTATGCAGTGCAAAATTACTCAGCTCTGACTTATTTACAGCTGGGTTTAGTAATGTCTGACCGTAATGACGGCATTAGCCCTGTGGAGCCTGCTGGGGCTGTGTGCTGTTGGCCAACACTCAAGATTAGCAACTCTCATTCTTTAATGCAGATTATCACTAAATGCTTGCTATGAATGGAACACAGAGAAGCTCTCAAATAGCTCAGGGTTGCATCTGTGTTATTCCCACAGCTTTCAGTTTTTAACTATGTGATATCTTGTTTTAAAATAATTTACTTATTTCATTAAATACCTCAATGTTTCTTTCTTGTGACTTTTTTGCTCATTATTATTTCCCTTTTAAATTTTTTGTCAAAGGCATTTTAAGTGCCACTTATAAGTAAATATATCAGCTCTCTGACATGCCTCTTGTTTGGTTTCAGTGTAACCTTATCTCTGGAGGCCAAGCTCCATCTGCTGCATTGCTACATGACTGTCACCTGGCTTCCTCTACCCTGTGAGGTACAGGTGAGCTTCTTGCTTTGTTTGATGTGCTACGAATAATTTAACTAGTTTAGTGTAAACTATCAGCCAGAAACCTTCGGTAAATTTGCTTTGACAACAAAAAACATCCAAAGCATTTTTATTTCTAACACTAAAAAGGTTTATGTCCCTAGGGTGGAATAAATGTTTTAAAGCTACTCTGTAAAAGTCTTAAAATAAATTATGATTCTGATTAAACTGCCAAACTGGCATAATGTTTTCTGGTTACTTCATACATACCAATTTATTTGAACAGGATCTGAATTATTTTTCCTGATGTTTTTGTAAATGTCATATATAGGTTATATGTTTAAGGTTTACTTTACTTGTTTTTAAATATTATACAATACCACTCCAAAGTTTTTGAACAGTAAGAATTTTTATGTTTTTTTAAGGAAGTCTCTTCTGCTCACCAAGCCTGCATTTATTTAATCATATGTACAGCAAAAACAGTAAAATTCTGAAATATTTACTCTATTTAAAATAACTGTTTTCTATTTGAATATATTTTAAAATGTAATTTTATTACTGTGATCAAAGCTAAATTTTCAGCATCATTACTCCAGTCTTCAGTGTCACGTGATCCTTCAGAAATCATTCTAATATGCTGATTTGCTGCTCAAGAAACATTTTATTATTATTTTCAATTATATATTTAAAAGAGTAATTTTTTTCAGGATTCTTTAATAAATGGAAAGATCCAAGGATCAGTATTTATCTAAAAAATAAAAAGGTTTTGTAACATTATACACTGTACCATTCAAAAGCTTGCAGTCAGTGTAACTTTTTATTATTATAATTATAGAAATGAATACTTTTATGTGTGGTTTGAATTTTGAATTTTAAGAGTGGTGATAAAGACATTTATAATGTTAAAAAATATTTCAAATTTCAGATAAATGCTGTTCTTCTGAACTGTCTATTTAAAGAAACCTGAAAAAAAAATCTACTCTGCTGTTTCCAACATAATATAATGTTTTTTTTTTTTTTTTTTTTGAGGAGCAAATCAGAATATTAGAATGATTTCTGAAAGATCATGTGACTGGAGTAATGATGCTGAAAATTCAGCCTTCAAACCACAGGAATAAATTACATATTAAAATATATATTAAAAAATAAAACGGCTATTTTAAATAGTAAAAGTATTTACAAATTTTACTGGTTTTGCTGCACTTTGGATCAAATAAATGCGGCTTGGTGAGCAGAAAAGTCTTTTTTAAAAAACATTGAAAATCTTACTGTTCAAAAAACTCTGACTGGTAGTGCATATAAATTAAAAATCATTTGGACATGTTCTCTAATTGAAGAATCACCTTTGAGCTTGGCATTCAGATTTTGTGGTGTGCTCTTTATTTGCATTCCAGATAAATCATTTAGCATGTATGAAAATATATTTGCATCCACAGCAGGCCCCATTGGCCCAGCCGGAGTCACCTACGGCATCTGCAGGAGAGGACGCCCGCACCCCGCCAGACTCCGGAGAGTCCGACAAGGAGTCCGTCAGCAGCAGTTCCAACGGCAATGGCGACAGCAGCACTACTGGAACCAGCGGGACAACAGGCAAAACAAGCGGTGGATCGTCCAGCTCCTCTAGCTCATCCAGTAACAGTTCAGCAGGGACAACCGGCACAATCGGAAAGGAGAAGGGGAAGAAAGAGAAAGAAAAGGACAAGGACAAGAAACGTGCAGACACCGTTGCCAACAAGCTGGGTAGCTTTGGCAAAAGCCTAGGCAGTAAGCTGAAGAAGAATGTGGGAGGCCTAATGACAGGAAAGAATGCAAGTGGAAGTGGATCCAAACAGGAGGGTCAAGAGAAGAAAAAAGGCTCTCTGAGAGGCCGTAAGGGCAGTAAGGACAGCTCTCCCTCCATTCAAACCGGTTCTGAGGACTCTGGGAAAGGCTCACCCTCCTCAACCAGCGAGCGACAAAATGGCTACTCCTCAGAAGGTGATCCTTTTAAGTACAGTTCAGATGTGAAAGTGAGTCTTAGCATTCTCCGATCCGCTATGCAAGGCGAAAGGAAGTACATCTTCGCCGCGCAACTCACTACAAGCAACCGGCAGCCGTTTCAGGAGGAAATGATCCAACGCTACTTGGTTGACGCAGAGGAGCGCTTCCATGCCGAACAGGAGCAGAGAAGAGAAGCTGAACGGAAAGCAGCAGGAGGACTTGCAACGACTGCAGGGCCCCAACTAAAAAAGGATGGGCCTGAGTTGAGCTACAGAAGTTTTGAAAGCAAAGAGGAAGTTAGTGATAACTCGCCTCCTACTTTTAACGCTTTGAAGTCATCGTCTTTCACCCCGGTGATGTACACCGGTGTGCTCCCGATCCCCAGGCCCACCTTCATTGATCATTCTCCTTCCCCCCTCCCGCAGCATCTTCATATGCATGGTTATTTAGATACACGACGGCAGCTGGCAGGAGGTTCGCCGTCGTCTTATCCAGGCCTACCATCCTATGCTACCTTGCCCCGACACTGCCCTCTAGCACAGGGCCCGCCCCATACCCAGTACCACCCACCCTCCACCAGCTTGGGCAGCCCATCCCGTATCATCAGCCCCTGCCTGACATCTTTTTCCCAAGAGCATGACCCAATTGACTACCCAACTGAACCTGTTGGAAGCTACACAAATGGCTTGCGGGACTCACGTTTTACTTTGGACAGTCGCAACGGGCCAATGCCCGTGAGGCATTACTCTTTAGGCAGTGCCGGTGGCCTCGCCGCCCTGCAGTCCAGCAAATGCCGAACACCTACCTGCAATTACTACGGCCACCCTGAAACGGGAAATTACTGCTCGTACTGCTACCGAGAGGAGCTGAAGAGACGGGAAACGGAGCCGGCCATACACAGGTTTTGAATGGACAAGTTCGGTCCGGTTTCTCTCCTACAGGACTCATTGGAGCCCGCCGTGTGAGCCACATCATATCCTGTTTGTGTGGATCTTGCTTTAAGACATACGTTCGGCCTTTCTGAACCAGAAAGAGACTCGGCGTCCACAATGATTGGCCATTGTGGGAATAGGACTGCTGTTGTGTTACATTTGCTGTGGCGCATAGGCAGGAGCTTTAAGCTCCGCCCACATCTGCTTGACGTGGTCATCCTCTTTCCTGTCTCCTTGTCTCCTCCTAGTGACGAGAATGTAGAGCACAGGCAATAGACATTGGAGCACAACGTGCTACACACCGCATACCCCAAATACACGTTAAGCACAACCAGAAACTGCTTATTTATATCAGCTGCGTTTGTATACTACATAATAGACATTTCATGTAGGATTTCCGCTCTAGTCAATGCCATATTGCGAGTGTAAAGCAAAAACACACTGTTAACTTCAAGTGAGTGTTATCTGCATTGGCCCAACGCTGTAATACTTTAACTTGCACCCTTTTGAAGCCATACCCGAGTGGCTTAAATTAGCTAAAATGGTGCTTTCTTGCTTTTAAGCTGAACCTTGATAGCCAAAGGTTTTGCTTTGGGTCTTCACATGTCCATATTAAAAAATCCCAGTCGTTTATGTTCTAAGTGTTTCCAGAACACTTAAAAGTGCAAAACCTTTAAAATTAGCTCAAACAAAGAAAATCAGAAATGGTACATCATGCAAAAGTGTTATGTAATAAGAGTTCTAGGTACTCGCAGGTCAACGGGGGCTGAAATGACTCCTTCAAATGTTACTGCCCCAAATATTAATGATCGATCGCCCCCCCCTCCCCCCCCCAGAGCAGTCGCTGCACCAAATCAAGCACTTTTCTAATGTCCTGAGGTTGTGCTGTGTGGGTTTCAGATGTGACAATGAATAGACTGTTATGTTGCTGTGCTTCTAGTCTGGCGTTAGAGCTTGCAGTTCCACTCAAGTGGACTGCGGAGGTCAGGGTTTGGCTGTAGGTGCCACTGCTGTGTGCAAGCTCACTTGTTTCCTAGTTGCCTTTTCAGTCTTAGTCAGGGGGATTGTTGAACTGAATTTCTGCTTTTGTTTGATTTTTGGGTTCGCAGTGCTGATTATAGTGTTGTCGATGTTTGTGGACGTAGAGGGATGCTAGCAGATCTCTCGGTATCTCAATTATACGATGCACTGTGCATCAAGATTTTACTTTTTCAAAATCCAGTTACACTGTTAACAGCCTCCAATAAAGCCAGCTAGTTGTAAAATTCAGCCAGAAATTCAGCCTTGCATGCCGATCCAAACCTGTATGACTGGCAAATACAAAAGTAGGTTGTACTTTTTCATACAATGAAAGTAAATGTGAAGTTTAATGTTAATTATTTTAGCAAAATAAGAGGGATCACACAAATTGCATGTTTATTTAGTACTGACCTGAAGAAGATATTTCACATAAAAGATGTTTACATATAGTCCACAAGAGAAAATAATAGTTGAATTTATAAAAATGACCCCGTTCAAATGTTTACATACACTTGATTCTTAATACTGTGTTGTTACCTGAATGTTTTTTACCTTTTTTTTTTTTTAGTGATTCATGTGTTCCTTGTTTGCCCGCTGTTCTTCAGAAAAATCCTTCAGGTCCCACAAATTCTTGGTTTTTCAGCATTTTTGTGTATTTGAACTCTTTCCAACAATGACTGCATGATTTTGAGATCCATCTTTTCACACTGAGGACAGCTGAGAGACTCATATGCAACTATTACAGAAGGTTCAAACGCTCACTGATGCTTCAGAAGGAAAAACTATGCATTTGACCAGGGGTGAAAACTTTTGAACAGAATGAAGATGTGTAGTTTTTTTTTCTTTTTTTGCCTAAATATATATTTTATTTAGTACTGCTCTTCTGAAGCTACAGAAGACACCTACATGTTTCCCAGAAGACAAAATAAGTTAAATTTACCCTGATATTCAAACACCAGAAGTTTTCACCCCCAGCTCTTAATGAATCGTTTTTGTTTTTCTTCTGAAGCATCAGTGAGTATTAGAACCTTCTGTAATAGTTGCATATGAGCCCTTTAGTTGTCTTAAAATCATACAGTCATTGTTGGAAAGGGTTCAAATGCACAAAAACGCTGAAAACCCAAAGAATGTGTGGCACCTGAAGGATTTTTCTGAAGAACAGTGGCCAGTTTAACTGTTTAACTATCAATAAACAAAAAAACAAAACGCACAGCTGTGGATCATTCAGTTAACAACACAGTATCAAGAATCAAGTGTATGTAAACTTTTGAACAGGGTAATTTTTATAAATCCAACTATTATTTTCTGTTGGACTATATGTAAATATCTTCAGGTCAGTTCAAACTAAAAAATAGCATTTTGTATGATCCCGTAAAATAATTAACATTTTGCAGATTCTGCAAGGTGTATGTTAACTTTTGACTTCAACTGCAACTTGCACAATGTATTTCAAGTAGCCATACAATCACTTAATGTGAGCAAATCATTATTCACAGAAAGTCTTCCGCTCCATCTCGCCTGCTAATAAGATTTGACGCCAGTGATGACAAACGGCATGAACTGAGCGCATCAAGCCCATGTGGATGTGTAAATGAGATTTTGGAGGGCAAAACTGCAAAAGTAGCACACGCGCACTCAGTTTTCTCTGAATCTGAGTCTAGATGAGTCAAACCAGTCTGTTACGTGTCATTTACATGTTACTAATTTTGCTCCGTTCAAATATTTTAAGCATCTTGACTTTGCATAGCAGAGCACATCCCTGTTTAACTTCATTATATGTAAAAGAGCTGTCTGGACGTTCTGCTAAACAGCAGAAAGAAAGTCATACAGGTTCAGAACGACATGCGGATGAGGAAATAAAGACGGATGCTTTATTTCAGGCTAAACTATCCCTTTACCCTCTCATTGCTCATGTGAAATGGGCTCTATAGTACTGTAAGAGGATGTTGCTGCTGTGATCATGTTCATTTGATGTGGGTAAGTGTTAGTGTGCTGCGTCTGTGGTCGATGTAGAGCCGGTGTTGTAGTCGCAAGCGAAGCCCTTTCCGCTTCTCAAACGCTCAATACAGTTGTAATCAGTCATATGCATATACAATATTTGTATAACTGTGTCAGCTCAAGGCCGCAATGTTCTCACATTTGCATTACTGATTTGCACAATTATAGGCTAGGTTAGTATCCTAACAAATTTTTAACATGCCTCTACATTTGGTATCTCCCATGCGTTTGAAGCTCAGTTGCGTTACCTTTTAAAGCACTAAATTGATTATTATCTCTGACAGAGTGAAGTTTCGCAGCAGAACAAAAATCTGAAGACTTGCTAGATTTATTTTTCACCCAAAGACATGTTATTCACTCTTATGACCAATAGATGGCACACTTGTTTAGGTCTCTTTTTTTTTGCTATCACCTTTATGTCTAAATCTACTTTTTGACACCCATGGCTGACATTTTCATAGTGTAAAAAGGGACAAAGAGTATGCTGCTGCTGCTGCTTTTGAATTCAGAAAGTCTTTTTTTGTTCAGTCAGGCACATTTGAATATAAATTGCAAGCAGTTAACTCTTTTACCCAGATTTCCATTCTGCAAAAGTTGCAAAAGGATTTCAGCGTTTGAGCTTGTGTTTGTGCGTCTGGTAAAATGTGCTTTTGCAAACCTATTGCAGCTTTGAGGCACAAACAAGAGGAAATTGTCAGTGAACTGACAGCTATTCTCTCCGTCGTCGCTTGCGTTTAACGGATCCAGTTATTTAACGAATGGAAAGCTCATTCAGCCGCCCCGAGCGTTGGACTTCAATAAGAGTGCAAACATTTTTGTATTAAGAAATAAAAAATGTTGTATAAATACGTTCAAGTTATTTTTGTAAATCAAACGCAGTTTTACAGTGTTTTTTAAAGATACGAATGTATGCTGTAGGACCCTGAGTCGAAGTCAGCTGAGTTGGTGGTGGAGTCAGTATTGAGGAGCGTACGGTGCTGGCTCTTAAATTCGAGTGTTTCTTGTGAACTAATTTCTCCATCAGTGATCTGACAAGGTATGATTTGAAAATATATATTTGTAGTAAGATTTTTCAAGAAGTTTGGGATGTTTAGTTCTGAAACTAGGATGTTCTTTCTTACGTGGCTAGTTGTCAAACAGACGGCCTCTTGAAGATTCCTAATTTTGATTCTATTTTAAAGCGTAATCCGATTTTGAGTACATTTTTTAATGATGGCGGTGGCGTCCACCACCATCAGTTTTCACACACTAAATTCTCTTATTTAATACAGTGGGCTTGTTTTGTTATGATGTAGCTTACTATTTTTATATGGTATGTTTTCATGGATGTGACAGAGCTACAGTCATCAGCATTCTCCAATTTGCATGAGACTGAAACTGTTGCATGTACAAAACTGGCAGATGCAATTTAATCTAATCATATTTGTGCATTACTTCTGGCTAATTGGGCGATTTGTGTTTGTTTTCAGCCGTTTTGCCTTTCTCCTTGTTTGAGAGGTGACCCCAGGCTGTGTGACAGTGCAATCTAGGTGGAAAGAACATCTGATTTTTATGCTAGGTTTATTTTATTTTTTCTTTTCTTTTTGCACCGTTTTAATAAAATTCTCATTGTATTTAAACACTTGTTTGTATCAGTTTTATTTTGCACTCTCGTTTTCTATATTTAACTATGAAATCTTCTTAATAACAAACATCTTGTATTTTTACAGTGACACGAGATTTCAGCTGCATATACAGTTGAAGTCAAAAGTTTACATACACCTTGCAGAATCTGCAAAATGTTAATTATTTTATTAAAAAAAGAGGATCATACAAAATGCATGTTGTTTATTTAGTACTGACCTGAATAAGATATTTCACATAAAAGACGTTTACATATAGTCCACAAGAGAAAATAATAGCTGAATTTATAAAAATTACCCCGTTCAAAAGTTTACATACACTTGATTTTTTAATACTGTGTTGTTACCTGAATGATCCACAGTGTTTTTTTTTTCCTTTGTTCAGTGATAGTTGTTCATGAGTCCCTTGTTGGTTTACATATAGTCCACAAGAGAAAATAATAGCTGAATTTATAAAAATGACCCTGCTCAAAACTTTACATACACTTGATTCTTAATACTCTGTTGTTACCTGAATGATCCACAGCTGTTTTTTTTTTTCTTTGTTCAGTAATAGCTGTTCACGAGTCCCTTGTTTGTCCTGAACAGTTAAACTTTCCGCTGTTCTTTTATAAAAATCCTTCAGGTCCCACAAATTCTTTGGTTTTTTGCCATTTTTGTCTATTTGAACCCTTTCCAACAATGAGTGTATGATTTTGAGAACCAACTTTTCACACTGAGGACACCTGAGGGACTCATATGCAACTATTACAGAAGGTTCCAACACTCACCGATGCTCCAGAAGGACAAGTTAATTTTTGGTTCATTTAGTACTGCCCTTTAGAAGATGTTTCCAAGAAGACAACATAAGTTAAATTTACCCTGATCTAAAAATTTTCTTAATATATCGTGTTTCCTTTTGGAGCTTTAGTGAGCATTTGAACTTTCTGTAATAGTTGCATGAGAGTCCCTCTGTGTCCTCAGTGTGAAAAGGTAGCTCTCAAAATCAAATCTGTTGGAAAAAGGGTTCAAATACAAATGCTGAAAAACCAAATAATTTGTGGGACCTGAAGGAATTTTTGGAAGAACAGCGGGCAGTTTTAACTGTTCAGGACCAACAAGGGACTCATGAACAGCTATCACTAAAAAAAAAAAACACTGTGAATCATTCAGGTAACAACACAGTATTAAGAATCAAGTGTATGTACATTTTTGAACAGAGACATTTTTAGAAATGTGTGAGGCATGTAAATGGTCAGTACTAAATAAAAAATAACATGCATTTTGTATGACCCCTCTTATTTTGCAGATTCTACAAAGTGTATGTAAACTTTTGACTTCAACTGTACAAGGATCCCATGGTCATGGATAACCTGTTAATTTTACAATTTAATGGGGATTTTTTCCCCAAAATGGGAAAATACTAAAAATGTACTCACCTCCATGCCATCCAAGATGTAAATGAGTTTGTTTCTTCATCAGAACAGATTTGAGAAATGTAGCATTGCATCACTTGCTCACCAATGGATCCTCTGCAGTGAATGGGTGCCGTCAGAATGAGAGTCCAAACAGCTGATAAAGACATAATATATAATTCAGAAGTAATCCACACAACTCCAGTTTATTAGTTAACGTCTTGTGATGTGAAAAGCTGCGTGTTTGTAAGAATGATGGTGAAGAGACAAACTCATCTACGTCTTAGATGGCCTGAGAGTACTTTTTTAGCACATTTGACATTTTTGGTAAACTATTCTTTTAATAAGGTCTGTTTTTGCAATAAAATAATAATAATAATGGAAATGTCTAAATTAACAAGAAGAAAAACCGTAGTCGTAAGCAAACATGCAACTTCTTTCTTCGGCTAAAATGCAGCGGATATCCGTCCTTCCAGTTGTTTCAGAAACATCTTAAGTTACTACAAGGTAAAGTCATTTAATTTTAATTTCCAGCAAGCACTGTTTGCCATTTAAGACTGCTATTTACCACAGCATGTGATCTTTGCCTTGTGCCTTGTCACAGTTAACAAGGTAAAGCATAAATAAAGTGTACTCTCCTTAATGCACTTTTATATGATACTCTTAAAAAATAAAGGTGCTTCACGATGCCATAGAAGGACCTTTTTTTTTGTCTAAATGGTTCCAAAAAGAACCTTTAACATCTGAAGAACCTTTCTGTTTCACAAAAGGTTCTTTGTGGCAAAAGAAGGTTCTTCAGATTATAAAAAGGTAAGAAAGAGATAGTTCTCAAAAGAACCTCTGGCTGAATGGTTCTTTGTGGAACCAAAAATTGTTCTTCTATGAAGAACCTTTTAAAGCACCATTCTATTTGACAGAATCCATGAAGCCATGTATCTGAACAAGATGTCCAGGACCTCCGGCAGAAAAATAGGCCCACAACATTAAAGACCCAGCAGTATTTTTAACCGTGGACATGGATAATTTCTATCCCTGTTTGCACCAAACCCATCTGGTGAGTTTGTTGCCAAAAAGCTCTTTTTTTTAGTGTCATCTGTCCATAGAAGCCAGTCCTGTTTGAAGTTCCAATCATGTCTGACGAGTGAATATGCTGGAGTTTGTTTTTGGGTGAGTGAGGAAGATTTTTCTTGAAACCCTCTGGAACAACATGTGGTGATGTAGGGGCTGTTTGATCATTTTATTTTAGGCTTTCTGACCCCAAGACTCAACTAATCTCTGCAATTCTCCAACTGCGATCCTTGGAGACTCTTTGGGCCCTCAAACTCTCCTCCTTATCGTGCATTAGGATGATATAGACACATGTCCTCTTCCAGACAGATTTGTAACATCTTTAGTTGATTGGAACTTCTTAATTATTGCCCTGATGGTGGAAATAGGGATTTTCAATGCACTCTTATCTCTTATCTTAGAGCCACTTTCTATTTTGTGAAACCCAACAAACTTGTTCTGCACATCAGAATTACATTCTTAAGGGATGATTAAGGGAATTTGGCCTTTGTGTTCCTCATATTTATAATCCTGTGGAACAGAAAGTCATGACTGGACAGTTTTATACTCTTAGCCACCCTGGTGTGCTAAAAAAGTTGTAATATTAATGGGAAAATACTTCAGAGATATTTTACTTAGACAATTTTCTAGGGGTGCCAATAATTGTGGCCAACGTGAACTAGACTAGAGAAAAACATTTATTTCATAATGAGATTTCCCTCTCCCAGTTTCCATTGTTTTACTTCAACGAAAGGTTATTTAGTGATTTTTTTTTTTTTTTTTTTTTTTTTTTTTTTTGAAGGAAAGATCTAAAGATAAACGATGCAGATTTATTTTCTCAGCCACCTTTGCTCGTGTTTACAGGGCTGCCAATATTAGTGGAGGGCACTGTAATTTACAATGAAAATATAAAATAATTATAGATTTGAACTTTACTTTTCAAGATTTAAAAAGATACTTTTAAAAACAAGTATATATATATATATATATATATATATATATATATATATATATATATATATATTTATATTTCAATATCATTTTCATAAGTTGGAATTTAGAGGTTAGGGTTCAGGACAGCCACCTCCCAAATGAGTACCCAATAAATGACAATTTTAAATATATTAAGCTTACTAATATTTTAAATATTATTGTGGGTTTCAATAGATAATAGAAAGATCTTAGTAAACATCTAAGATTTGAACACTTATGCTTTTTAAATGTTTTTTTTTTTTTTTTTTGGTTGTGGGACAGCAGTTTGCACCAATTCTGTTGAATGGCCCATATAATGTGAGAAATTGACAGATTGGTGCCCCATATGTTTGTATTATTTATGAGGCATTTTTGTGGGCTATTGCTCGAGTTCTTTTGCTCTAATAAATTCAAAGTGAGAGTCTGATGAATTAGTAATAGCAACACTGATATCTTTGGGATCAGTTTTCATTTGTTTTTGCTTTGCAGGTATCCATTTCAAGTGGAAGCCTTTTCTAACAGTGCACACTGCATCATGTTCATATCCACCCTAGCGCTGATGCTGGACGCACGTCGTAAGCTAAAGACGCCCGTCTCGGTTTGGACGTTGCTGTGAAATGGTGCTTTGATACTCCAGTGACAAGGTAACTAGGGTGTCAAAAACTATGGGAATGTCAAGTGTGTTTGCTCATCTGTGAAATGCAATGTTCTTGAGAAATGCAACAGTCTGAATTGTTTGTAAACAAATTTAGATGCATTGAGAAAGCATAGAATGGAAATGGCATTTAACCTAATGCTTACTTAATAGGCTTGGGAGAAGATTTTATTTTTAGCTTGCAACACCTTTCCAAGAATTACTTGGTGTCAGTTTAAACTCATCTGTTGTTAGCAGGTTTAACTTTAGACCTTTGAGTTTAAAGGTCTAAAGTTAAACCAGCTAACATTAGTGTTGAATTGAGCTTTTTTTTTTTTTTTAAATGGTATGCTTATATGAAAGATAAAACACATTTTATTCCATATACTGTTCTCTAGTATCTCTATTATATCTTTTTAAAAAACATTTATTTTGGTAATGTTGTTGACTCCTTAAGATTAATTACATTGTATTCCTCAATATTGCTTTGTAAAAATGTATCATCGTGATAAATATATGCGTGTATATTATTAATAATTATTGTATAATAATACTTAATAATAATAATATTTTTTTTAATAAAAAATGTATTTGTTTGATAAATATATAAATAGAAATTAAAAAATGTTTTATAGGTTCTTTATACTATTGCTTAATAAAAAGAAGAAGAAGAAACATGTTATGAAATGTATCTGCTTGATAAATATATAAATAGCAATTAAAAAATAATTTTATAGGTGCATGTATACTATTGCTTAATAATGATAATAACAAATGTTATGAAATGTATAAATAGCAATTAAAAAATAATTTTATAGGTGCATGTAAATGATTGCTTAATAATAATAATAATAATAATAATAATAATAATACATGTTATGAAATGTATCTGCTTGTTAAATATAGAAAAAGCTATTTAAAAAATATGTTATAGGTGCCTTTATACTATTGCTTGATAATAATAATAATAATAATAATACATGTTATGAAAGGTATTTGCTTGATAAATATTAAAAAACTAATTAAAATGATTTTATAGGTGCTTTTGTACAATTGCTAAATAATAATAATAGTAAATGTCATGAAATGTACCTGCTTGATAAATGTATAAATAGAAATTTAAAAATATTGCTTAAAAATAATAATAATAATAATAATAATAAATGTAAAAAAAATTTAATTTTGTTTAATATTGCAATTTAAAATAATGTTTTTTTTATTTTAATATACTTTATTTTAATATACTTATTAATTTAATAATATATAATTATAATAATAATATATATATATATATATATATATAATTATAATATAAATATATAATTATAATAATAATACAATAATAATAATAATAAATGTTATGTAAATGTTTTTAAAATCAGTCTAATGCTCATCAAAGCTACATTTATTAATTAAAATAAAATACAAAAACATACAGAAATAACGGTAATTTTGTTTAATATTGCAATTTAAAATAATGGTTTTCTATTTTAATATACTTAAATTATACAGTACAGACCAAAAGTTTGGACACACCTTCTCATTCAAAGAGTTTTCTTTATTTTCATGACTATGAAAATTGTAGATTCACACTGAAGGCATCAAAACTATGAATTAACACATGTGGAATTATATACATACAAAAAAGTGTGAAACAACTGAAAACATGTCATATTCTAGGTTCTTCAAAGTAGCCACCTTTTGCTTTGATTACTGCTTTGCACACGCTTGGCATTCTCTTGATGAGCTTCAAGAGGTAGTCACCTGAAATGGTCTTCAAAC